>NC_054373.1:130466152-130676152 GCF_017654675.1 Xenopus laevis
ACTGAGAAGCAGCATATATTTGCCTTTGGTCTTAAGTTGTAGAGGTATAGAAAGAAGCAATAGATGTATGAGAGGGGAACCATACAGCATTTAGAGTCCATTATACTCCACTTTCCAGCAAATTGGCACTGGAGAAATAAAAGCGATCTAACAACTGATACAGAGATGATTTATAAGATCATCATCCTTTCCTTGCCGCAGAATAATATCTGCCTCATAATTTTATGTTGCAAAATGTCCTTTTATCTCATTTGCTCATACTGGCTCAGCTCAGTTTTCAATCAATTCCAGGTTTTGGAAAAATGGCATATTTCAAAATGAAAAGGTGTCCCAAATATAAAGTGACCTTTTAAAGAAACTTATGAGACTTTTTTTAGTTTTTATTTCCCGTTATCAGGAGTTACATCAAGGTGACAGTTGCATGCACTGCCACGCTAAGCTTCTCCACTAGAGGGTGATATTTTGTAGAGTTTTAGCTGTTATATATTCCCAGTGCACATTGTGCATGTTTAATTATAAATTACAGTGGTGATGGGCAATCAGAGTATCTCAAGATGTTAAATCGAAATTAACTGTTGCCTAAATGTGGTTATAAAAATTCCTCTAGGGTAATGTGTAAAGGTTACACCAGGTCTGTCCTGCCTATCTGTTGGTTGCTATGAGTAACTAAACATATGCAAACTGGGTGACATTTACAGGGTAATGTAATAAAAAAGTCTGATGTTTGCCTACATCTAGTAACTCACTGCAATCAATCAAATGTGTGTTTCCAAATTGCTAGCCTGCTACCTGCTGATGAGTTGCTATTGGTTACTAGAATAGTAGCAAACTTAAGAAGGATTTAAATGAAACAATTCATTGATTTAAACTTACACTGAGCATTTTACATTAATTTCCTTTCTAAGATAACAGCAGTTTTAGACATATTTATACTGCTAGGCAGGCTTCAGCTCAACAGCTCTCTTTGAAGGCCCAAAGGGTCAACAATTCACTATCAACTGTCTAATGGAGGTCTATGCACATCTCTAAGCAATTTTTTTACGGTTTTTGTGTTTTCTTACACATTTCTGTATAAGGAGTTCCACTATTCTCATGTTTATTCATGCTCATAATATACAATATTACCCGTTAATAAGGCACCAGCTACTATTGCTTGGTAAACCACAAGTGGGACAGTTACTATAGGTTAAAGGGCTGTGCAGAGCATAATATTTCATATACCTTTACATATGGAAATTTAGAAATACATTTCCACTGGCTCTACAAAGTTAAATAACTTTTGTATTCTATTTCTAGCAATCTACTTTGCATAATACAGCAGCCATTAAAAGACAATGATATTAAATGGCATTAACATACACTCAAATTTTAATTCTGACATATGTTCATTGTTATGTATGCCTACTTCTCAAGCCATTGCCATGTCTCTAATTATTCCTTTTTCTCCCATTAAGTCACATTTATGGAAGACTCGGTGATCTATAATTGCCATTTTTAATATATTACTTCTGACTGTAGTAAAAACATGCTCTCTTAGTAGAAGAACAGCCATCTGTTGTAAGTTGTCACAATGCTACAGTCGCTAGAGGGTTTATAGTTAAATGGAGGGGGAAAAATCCAGCACAGATTGTTCCATTTATTGGAAAATGTGTACAAGTTCCTGCCTGGAAGCACTATCTACACTATCTGTAAACTGCAGTCATATGGAGACACAGCCTAATCAGGCTTGGGAACCAAGCTTCAATTAGACAGCCTGGAAAACAAAATTGGAGCAAATCAACATTTTTAGCAATCTTTAGTGATCCCTGTTTTCAATTTAGGAGAGGAAATTAAATCACGCATGCATCAATCCTTGCCTAAAGATTGTGAAAGAATGTGAGGAACACTAAGAGCATAGAGGAACTCTGTGAAATTTGCTGCATCAATAAAATACAATAACTTGAGGCAAACTGTTATCAGTTCAGTATATATCTCATTCAACTTTTGCTGCTCTACCTGATTAGAGCATGTAATCTGCTGCTATTCCATGGCTTTATTTTTCCACAGAGCTATAGCTGAATATCTACAACATCTGAAATGCATCATGCCTATGGTTATGCTTTGATGGGTAACTTCCTCACAGTGGAATAAACCTGAATATCTGTGCCACTTATGAGGCAACGTATTGCTAACTTCTTTGTGTTAGCAGTTTGTGAACGTTTGAATATCAGTTTTTCATCAACAAGTAGAAAACCTTAGGTTAAAAGGGGCTGTTTGCCTTTTCAACACAATGTACAGAAAACAGTTGGGCATCTGTGTAATTCTGATGCACAGGCAACAGACATCACAACAAGAGTGAACTTATAATGTACAGGCAACAGACAGCAAAGTCAAGAGTGTAATTCTAATGTACAGACAACAAGCAGCACAGGCACAGAGATGATTCTTAAAAACTGTTATCTTGGCTCTTAAAGGTACCAGGAGCAGCTTTTTACTGCCCTGTTAATCTGCCTGGTGCTGCCACCTGAAGTGAGTTTTTCAGCTTCCCTCATTGGTGCAGATCCCCTGCATGAGCAGGTGTAATTCTAATGTACAGGCAACAGACATCACAGGCAAGAGTGTAACTCTAATGTACAGGCAACAGACTGCAGAGGCAATACTGTAATTCTAATGTACAGGCAACAAACAGCACAGGCAAGAGAGTAATTATATTGTGCAACAAAGAGACAGCACAGGCAAGTTTGTAACTCTAATCTACAGGCAATAGGCAGCACAGACAAGAGTGTAATTCTAATGTACAGGCAACAAACAGCACAGGCAATAGTGTTATTCTAATGTGCAACAAACAGACAGCACAGGCAAGAGTGTAACGCTTATGTACAGGCAACAAAAAGAACAAGGCAAGAGTGTAACTCAAATGTACAGGAAACAGACAGAACAAGGCAAGAGTATAACTCTAATGTGCAGCCAACAGACAGAACAGGCAAAAGGTTAACTCTAATGTTCAGGCAACAGACAGCCCAGGCAAGAGTGTAGGACTAATGTAGCGGAAACAGACAACACAGACAAGTATGCAATTCTAATATACAAGCAACAGAAAAAGAAACATATAACTCTAATGTACAGGCAACAGCGAAGGCAAGACTGTCACACTAATTTATAGACAACAGACAGCACAGCCAAGTGTGCAACCTTGCATTTTATTTCTATCATGTTTTGCTACCTTCTGTTGACCTGTCGTAAAATAAAGTGGATTACTGAACACTGAGTTGAACGACAAACATCATCTTAGGTTTCCATGACAAAATGCATAAATTTGGTGTGGTTTCTATAACATGCATTATTTATATTTTCACCCACAATTTCTATGGTAAAATGTAAGATTTGATTATTTACCTCTGTTTTCTTTTGTGTAAAATTTATTTTTGGTGAACAATTCACCAATTTTAAGATCTAAAAGATCTACAATAAATGTATTATTCTGACCAACTAACTCTGGTTGTGCTACATTTGTGGGGTTTATATTGAATACATATAATCAAAGATGAATCCAAACCTTATGCTGGGCAAAGTGTTCAGAAGATGAGCTGTTCAGCTAGGCTGCAAGCAGTGCATTACATATACAGTACTAGCTACCAATGCTTCATGTGCAAATGTTAACACTACTACAAATTCAGTGCCGCACATAATAGAAATGGACAATTGCATTCCAGTTATGTTTTCTTCAGATGTTCAGCTGTTTCCAAAATAATCCCAGCATCATTTATTCATGTTAGGTGTCACAACACATGATTGCAAGCAATTGTTCAAGTTTAACACTGCTTTTACAGAGACAAAGCAATTTGTCATTGGAGGTTTTGTCTCCATTCTCTGTTCATGGCAATAACCTGCTATTGGACCTACAAACATTCTATATACTCACAGTTTTGGTATTGATAGTGATCTAATGTGTAGGCAAAATAATACTCTATATAAAGCTATTATTATATGACATGTAATGCAGGACATTATTTATTATACCTCGATGCTTATTTATCCTCAGCTAGTTAAGGAACAATACAGACTAAAGCTATTCATACAATTCCTAGAAGTCTTTTTAAGAAAAAGTGGTGTGCTTGATTCTCCTTCACATTGGTTTTTGTTTGACCTCCAATTACGTGAAAGCCAATGCAATGATTAGTGGTCAGAACACATGGCTTATGTAAAAATGGAGACCCGGGACATTTATCAGACTGCCTATTATAGTTCCACAGTGAACACAATGGTTATGATAACATATGAAGATCATGAGTTTATTATGGTAAACGCTGCCCCTATCAATCGCCATTTCACACAAATAACCGTTTATAAAAACATTTTTAGTAAATTCAAAGTATTCTGGGTCCTTGCTAGTGACATATTGCATATGATATATCTGTTTGACTTCTGTTCCTGTTACTGTCCCTGTATTTGTTGGAAAGGTATAATCACCCTTGCTTTGCAAGCTCTTATAACATGTGTTTGCAGTAATGACATTCATCATGTAGAGCAGGGGTCCAAAACCGATGGGCCGCGGACATACTTGAACTGGGCTGCCGAGTCCCAGTTTGACGTTGCGTGCCCAAGTTTGATGCGGCGCACACAAAATTTGCTGATGCGAGTACGGATTTGATAGGGTGAAATGCAAGCGGTGCACGCAGTTGACGCCCCCCTTGGTCCTTGAAAAATATTATGGCTTTACACTGGTCCCTGGGACAAAATGGGTTGGGGACTGCTAATGTAGAGCATCTATGTAGACCACCACACCCTATAAAGGGTTTAAATGATGATGCTAATTTTGCTAAATTGTTTCTTGATTTGCTGTTCAGAAAATGAGTCATCTGCTTGATTGGAAGTTATGTTCTGCACACTGTTAGCTGTATAATGAATTCCCTAAGTGTGTAACAGAGCTGTTTCTGCTGCCCTGGCCTTTTTTCTGTGTAGCTACCTATGTTACGTTGCTGCTGCAAGGACTCATCTTGAATACCACACACTATTGGCTAACTATGTACAGAAATTTGCAAGAAGACAGGTTTATAAACCATAGAGAGCAAGCAGAAATGAAGCTAGAAAACCATATCCACTTTAAGAGAGAATACATATTAACTGGAACAACATTCTGGCACAGAGCTCCCTTTAGTGTTACAGAACAACAAATATGGAGCAGAGAAAGGACAAATCATGTTTACACTGGCCAAAGAAAATGCAACATATGCCACTGGCCTTTTAACCCACATATTCATAAAATTCAAACATAAAAACAGATCTGGAACCTCAGTTTATTATTATTCAATGCTGACACACAACTTCAGCTGTAGCATCTCAATAGGATCACCTATCTCCTATCTTTATGTTTATAGACAGAGCTTGCCTGGAATGGAAACTTTCCATTTAGGTTCCACATTCTTATAGATTGATCAGAGGTCGTTTTGTTTACCCACAGTTGTAAAGAACAATATCACACACTTGATCGATGTGAAGTGATTGCCACTGTGTGTTATTGGAGTTGCGACTAGAAGAAAAAAAAACACAGTCGATTAACTTCAATGCTTTCACAAATGTTGCTCATTTTCAATTTTTTCCATGAACCAAAACAGGACAGATTCAATCATCATCTATTTCTTATTTGAAATATTTATTAACCAGCACTACTACTACCAGCTAGATGTAACCATTTAACGTTTTGCTGCAATCAAATTAATTGTCGCGCATCAAAATTGTTCAGACGCCCATTGACTTTAATGCATTTGGACCAAATAGTGTATACAAATTGTCACTTGAATCAAAATTATTTTGACGTCTATTGACTTCAAAGAAATTTAAGCTGTAAAAACACAGTAAAAACTGTTGTAAAATAAATGGTATTCTTCTAAAGCTGTGTATGTTTACTTACATAATATGTCTGGAAATGTATTTGTGTTATTTATTATTTGAGAATAATGCAAATATAACCATTGGAAATATACACTTTGCAAATCATTTATTAAAACTAATTACATTTAAAAAAATGAATCAATAATTGCAAAAAAATTCTTAACTTTTTGGGAGAAAGTCTTTTCAAAGACTTATCTGGGGTTTTGCAGATAATGGATCTTTCTGTAATTTGGATTTTGATACCTTAAGTCTACTAGAAAATCATGTAAACATTAAATAAACCCAATAGGCTGGTGCTGATTCCAATAATTAATTATATCTTAGTTTGTACAAGTACAATGTACTGTTTTATGATTACAGAGAAAAGGGAAATCATTTTTAAAAATTTGGATTTTTTGATTATAATGGAGTCTATGGGAGACGGCCTTTCCATAGATTTCTGGATACCGTGTTTCTGGATAACAGATCCCATACCTGTACAGGTACAGCTCTTGGGTTTATTAAATGTTTAAATGATTTTCTAGGAGACTTAAAGGAATTCTGTCATGATTTTATGGTTTACTTTTTATTTCTAAATAACACTGTTTACATTGCAAATTATTCACTTTACTATTTAAAATGTTATTCTTGAACCAATAAATGTATTTTATTTTAGCTGTAATATTGGTGTGGATGCAGCCATCTTAGTGCATTGTGCCTGATCCTGAGCTTTGAGAAGGAGCCAGCTTTAGGATGGAAGTGCTTTGAGACAGCTATTGTGTCTCCCATTCCCATTGTATACCATGACATGGGTCATGTTAGTTCCACTTAGTGGCAGACATGAGAATAGCACATAATTAGGAAAAAAACTGGGTTTTTACCGCTTTGGTGCTATTCTCAAGTCTACCGCTAGGGAGCAATTTTAGCAAAGGAAACAAATCCTTCATCAGATTTGTCAGATAGCTGCTATCTGGTTAGCTGCCCATTGTTCTGTTGATTGGTTGATGCTGATGGGCTGCTGGGGAGGGAAGGGGGTGATATCACTCCAACTTGCCGTGTAACAGTAAAGAGTGACTGAAGTTTATCAGAGCACATGGCCTGAGGGCTCATGGCAAACTAACAATATGTCTAGCCCCATGCCAAATTTCAAAATTAAATTAAATATAAAAAAATATGTTTGCACCTTTAAAAAATGGATTTCAGTGTAGAATTCTGCTGGAGCAGCACTATTAACTGGTGCATTTAAAAAAAAAACATGGTTTCCATTCCATTATCAGGAAAACCCCAGATCCCTTGCATTCTGGATAACAGATCCCATACTTGTATTATGAAGATAAAACCTGGGAGCATAAGACATTTATTAGGAGAAGCATTATTGAGTGTAGATGTAGATAAAAAGATTTCAGTAGAAAAATGTTGCAAACGGTGAGGGAAATGATCAGCGCCGATTCTAATGAAGACGCCGCCTGAGGCGGCTCCTTAAATGCCGCCCCTCCCCTCACAGAAACACTAGTGCGGAGAGCGCAACTGCGCTCTCTCGCACTAGTAAAGCCGAATTTCCGGTTTCAAAACCGGAAATTCGGCTCTTTAAAGTGACAGGAGCGGCTTTTTGCTGCCCCTGGAAACTCATCTGGCGCTGCCGCCTGAGGCGAGCGCCTCAGTTCGCCTCATTGGCGGAGCGCACCTGCCAATGATTCCATAAATATGGAGAAATCCAACAACCCCAATGAAGTCAAAATGGATAAACTTAGTTGAGTTGGCATATTACTCTTAAGTAAAATGGAAGAACTAACCTCCATAAAATATAGTAGATACAATATTTTTCCAAGATATAAGAGGTCGCGTCCAAACTGCAATGTGCCTCCTCACTTGACAAATTGCTGCTGCACTAGAGCCAGGGGGCAGTCGCTAATGAGCCCCAGAGACTTTATGGCTCAAATGTAATTCACAGAAAAAGCTATAGTACTTGCTTAAAAGAAGTAAACAATAGGGGCTACAACTCTGCAGTTTCCTTACCAACTGTCTTTGCTTTCACTTTCTTTCTTGTGACATCACTAAGCACCATTTATAAGTGATGATATCACTAAGCACCATTTATAAAAATATATTTTACAGGATATTCAAGGCCCTTGTGTATAATATTGATATTATTTTCAAAAAGTGTGCTTTCTGCTCCTTATTCTCCACAAGCTTTCCATTTTTCTTTCCTATTGCATTTTGTGTCCTTTTCCCTTAAGTGTTCCTAGTTATTAATTATTCATTATACCTAACCGAACATGCCATTTTGATATAATACTTTCATATTTATGCCATAAATCTGATGTGCGATATTGTATTTATTATATGCTCAGTATATTTTCTTTTCATTTTCTGTGGGGCTAAAAATCCATTTGAAAAGCATATTTGGATTCAAGTGCAGAGCGACATATTTTAGAAAATAGTTGGCTGATCGATCATATGTTACACATTTTATGATCAATGCAAATCTATTAATGCAGACATCTTTCAAGTAGGACAATCTTTTGAATGCTATCTTTCTGAGCAGAAGTGGAATCCAAATAAGCACATTCATAGAAAGCCGTCATGCATTACAGCAAAGCTCTGAACTGTATACTGTATATGCCGCTTGCTTTTCTTTTATTAAGTGGAATGTGTGTGAAGATGCAAGGCTCTCAAGAAAGGGTATCTTTTCATATGTCACTAGACTGCTAGGGTGTAGTTTTTAAAATCTATAAATTAAAGAGAAAATATACCCCCCTTTTAGCTTATTCAGTTGGGTTTATGTGAACAAAAGGTGCATAAACACAATCTAAACTTCCAGGAATAAACCACAGCTTGAGACAGAATTATGAAAGTCTGTCTATGATCCCAGTAAGAAGTCTTATTCTCCCTTGCTGTGCAGTCTTCTGTCTGAGGCTGTAAGGTACTCCAGGGGATGTATGCTTTTCCTATTATTGAGTGTACATGTGGTTTACAAAGAAGCTGTTTTGTTTTTTATTTTTATGGATATCAAATCCTCCTCCAGTTGAGCCTGCTGAAAGAGAAAAAAAGACTAAGCATTTACAGTGTATGGCATGTGAAATTCAGCTTCCTAATGATTGTAACAAAAGGCTATACCAGGATTGTATGTTGCAAGAGGCTATTAATATTTAGTTCAAATGCAGGATCAGTCTAATTTTGCTGTCAGTATTTTTTCAACTTCTTTAAATTCTGATGATAGAGTTAACTCCAGTTCTTCCTATAGTGAAGAAGATTCTGATGTGACCCTGTTCCCAGTGGAAGGGATTAACAGCCTCATTAAAAATATAGAAAGAATTACTATGGAAAGTTTAGATGGGTCAGATGCTCAACCCTTAGAAGGCCAGGCTAGTAAAAAAATCTAAAGCTTTTCCTGTTCATGAGGGGTGTTTGTATGGATGCTGGGTTTGCATTTGGAGGGGTTGAACTTGATGGACTTTGTCTTTTTTCAACCCAATTTAACTATGTAACTATGAAATTGTGAAGGAGTTAATGCAAAGCGAATAGAAGAATCCTGAAAAAGTGCCTACTATTAGTAAGAGATTCATGCAGTTATTTCCTATCCAAGAAGAGGAAAGTAAAAAATTGGGTTCTCCGGCACATTGCTATTGGCTAGTTAGCAAAAAGTACATTAATTCCAGTAGAAGATGGGTCAGGAAAGATCCAATGGATCGGAAAATTACTACTTATATCACAGACAAAGTTTCTCGGGAAGATCTCTTAGACTCCTTTGTTGAAATAAGGAAGACTACAGATTTTGTCTGTTATGCTATGGTGGAAAACATAAAACTTTCAGCTCTTTCTACAGTTGCTAGGAGATCACTTTGGCTTAAAAGTTGGTTGGCTGATATAACCTCCAAAAATAGTCTTTGTGGCTTCTGAACCAGGTTATTTTTTTGGATAAGAACTAGATAAGCTTTTGGAATCATTGTAAGGTTGAAAGGGTAAGAGATTATCTAAAGATAATTCTAAAAGGAAATTGGAAATTCTTTCTTTAAGCCTAAAAGTTCATCTTCTTTTATGAGAGAATGAGAAACATTAAAAAGTTTTTTCTTTCAATCTTCTAGGAAATGCAGGTCATCTTCTCCTAGGGATGTGAGAAGCAAGGTAAGATATTTTCAACAAAAGAAAAATCCTAATTTCTGACACCAGAAGTTTGCTGGGTTCTGCACAGCATAAGAAGAGGTTATTAGCTAAAATTTATTTCCCTGCCACATAATACATAAAAGTCATTCTGGTCACGGGCAGTCAGCTTTGGATGAAGCCATCAATGATTTTCTTGCTTCAAAAGTTTAAATTCCTCCTGGAGAAGAAGGTCTGGAAACTTAATCCAGTATTTTTCTAGTTCCCTAGTTTAAATTTTTTTCAACTTTTTTTTATGAACGGATTTAAAATCGGATGCAATAAAGTCAGCCAAAAGAATTTTTGATCAGAGAGAAGCTCCTTTAGCTCCAGTGCAGGGTGCTACCCCTTTTGAATCACTCCAGTCACTTGAGTTTTCATGAAAATTAATGTGACAGTGGCAGCAGCTCTCAGAGAAGAAGGGATTTTGATAATTGGATGGCTGGTTGATTGTGGCTAATTTAGCATCTCTACACATAAACACATATGCAGAACTCTCCAGATCTTGAAAGAATTAGGTTGGATAATAAACAAAGAGAAGTCTGTTTTGGTTCCAACCAGGATCATTCATTTTCTGGGGTACATAATCATCACCAAGAGATGTGTGTCTACTTACCAGAGCAGAACAGGAGAAGGATCATCCGGGGAGTACACAAGTTGAGATCAACAATCCCAATTTCCATTAAAGGAGAGAAGGTTGCAAATGATGGCTTGACACTCCAAATCTTTCCCAGGTAAAGAGTTTTGCACATTCAAAATGGACAGTGAGACAATCAATGCATGTCAATCGGTTGGGGACTCACCTCTCTCAGCAAACAGCCCAGTGCATTTGGAGCCCAATAGAAAATACTATATTTGTCTTTCAGTTTTACAGCGGCCAGAGCAATTCAGTCTTTTCAACATTCACTTCAGGGGAAGAGCCTGAAGACTTATTCAGACAACACCACTACTGTAGCATACTGTAGCATACATTTAATGCCAGTGCATATTTGAAGTCAAGACAATGTGCAGGCAGATCAGCTCAGCAGGAGATTCTACATTAAACTAAGAGAATGGTCTTTTGATCAGTCAAATTTTCTGAAGATTGTGACTCTTAGGGGAATGCCTTTGTGACATTTCTGCTCCCTGAACAGGGCAGATCAGGCAGATAACCTGGATGAGATGTCATTCAGGTTCCCTTTGGTGTATATCTTTCCCCCAATTCCCAGGGTTATTTGACAAGATCAGGGAGGATCCAGTTCAACAATTATGATCAGACTCTTCTGGCGCAAGAGAAACTGGGTTCTTCTTCTAATGAAGATGTCTAGAAAAACATTTTGTGTTCTTCCTCAATATCCAATGCTACTAACTCAAGGGAAAGTCTGTTGCCAAGATTTGGCCACACTGAAGCTGATGGCTTAGAAGTTGACTGTTCCCATTTAGGGAAAGAGGGGTTGTCTACTGAGGTTATTGATATTCAAAGTCAAAGTAAACTTTGTTGTCATCTCAGCAGTATACGAATACACAGTGAGATGAGACGACATGGCTCCAGCTAGTACATATCACAAAAAGGCACTTAGAATACACAATAAATATGCAAACATTTGAAATTATGGTTCAAAAGAGGACGTTTTCTACTAACAAGATTTGTTGTAGAATCTGGAAGATGTTTCATATGATATGCTAAGGAGATAGATCATTGGAGTGAGACTTCAACACATTTTATCTTGAAGTTTTTACAAGAAGGTTTTGACAAAGGACTAGCAGTTAATACCCTTAAAATGCAGATTTCAGTTCTGTTAGCCTTGGTGGGTTATTCCTTTGTTCATTAAAGCAATTTCCAAGATGCAGCCAAAAATCAATAAGCCTTTTCCTGCTTGGGATTTGGATCTTGTTCTGAACAAATTATGTAAAATCCTTTTGAAACTTTGGAAGAATGCTCTCTGAAATTTTAGGAAGTTTGAAAATATTTTCATTTCTTTTGCTGGCAGGAATAAAATGCTTAAAGATTCCAAAAAGCAAAAAGAGTATCCAGATGACATATAATAATGAAAACCTGATTTAATCTTTTCTATCTTTTTCTATTTTTTAAAATCAGAACCCATTCAACAAGGAGTTTGTCCACATCTTGGGCAGAAAAGTACTCTGAAGTATTGGCAGACAAGATCTGTACCTTGGGTACTTTTGAAATGTTTATTCCTCATTATGGAGTGGACATCTCAGCCTCACAGAAAGTGACCTTTGGAAGAAAAAGTGTCCAGGTTGTGGTCTGACCGATAACCTGTGTAATCTTGCTAATCCTCATGGTGATGCCAAATGGGTATATTAGGGAAAGAGTAAATCTTACCTACTGGAATTTACATTTCTCTTAGTCCCCACCCATTAAAATTTTTAGCAGCTATATGTGTCTTCTGTTTGCTTTTTAGTTACACTGGCTTCTGGTGATTGGGTGTGTTTGCTTATAGGGGCATTATAGGATGTTTAACATCTGAATATGTTGCCACTTCATAAATTAAGGATAATAATAATAACCTTGTCTCACTCAACATGTGGTAAGCAAATCAAATGTAGCTGAATTGGGACTTTAATGGGAATGGCAAATGTAGCTTGCCTCTCCTGCAGATGACAAAGCACCTCGAAATACCTTGTAATGCAGAAGAATGGGGATTGGCACAAGAAAAACGGTTTACATGCAGTGATAGGGATCAATCTCGGGAGGATGTGAACATTGCTATGTTTGTCACTGCCCCACGAGCATTAGATAATATAAGAAATGTTCATATTTTTTTCAAGAGTGAGCTAAACGAATCAGGAACACTGTGTTATCTTAAAAATGATCTGCTTCATTGTTGAAATACAATTATTATTGTCACATTTGACAGTCAAGAAAGTGTTAAACAAAAGTGATAATGTGTCATGTGCTCCAACACCTCTCTGAATCATTAATACCCACAATACTTTGCAATGACTGTTAAATGAAAACAATCAGCTTTTACCTTAAGCAGTAACCATCATAAATGCTTGATAAAAAAAATACTGGTTGTTAATAAATGAACACCTTAGCTGAACGTATTCTTTATGGGTGATTAGCAAATGAGCTCCTGTGGCTTACTACTTAAGTGCCTGCAAGAACAGAAATAATTTAGTATTATGCAATTTTTATTTATGCAAGGCAAGGGTGTAATATAACAGAGCGAGGAGAACAACAGCACAAGGGAATATTACATAAATACTGTTACATCAATTAAGTTCCAGGTAATGGGTGGGAAACTTGCAGATACAAATGAGTTTGGTAAGCAATATAGATTGTATCTTGCTTAAGTGTGCTATAAAACAAAACACTAGTTAATGTTCTTCAGTTCCCTTGATTCCAAACAAACCATTATTATGTGTGGCCCCTTGAAATGATCAGGTATTGGGATAGAACTGACCTTGGGTCCTTTTTTAATATCATTAAATATATGTCTAATATATATGACTATTTTCTAAAAAAAAAAAAAAAGCATACAAATAAATCACGGTGCAGCTTAAAGAATGTACCAGGTTGCTTCCACTAAACCTTTTGTCTTTCTTTAATTCTCTGGGCGATTCCATAACTTTCACAGAATAAGAGGGAAACATATAATTTATAAAGGATTCAGTTACCTGCTAAGATTCATTTATAGCAAATAATACATTTTTATGGGAATTTAAATAAAGCCAATGCTGTAAATACTTTCTAAATGCTCTGGAGGTTGCATGTGCTGTAATTTATTGATGTACAGATTTACTTTTATTATTTTGTTTATTTGTCAGATGTTACTTGAAATCAGAATAAGAAACTGCTTGGTGGCCAGACCTGAAACAATTATGGCTTCCGTCTAGGGGAAGAAATGCTCTGCAAACTTTACAATTACCGTCTATCATTTTACATTGACAACATGCCACAAAATATCCTTGGGATACAATTTAAATGTAGAATATGCATTAAAGATTTGGGGGGCAGCCACCATATCTGGATAATATTTTTATGGGTCTCTTGATCAGACAGTGTGCAGTCACCCCGTTCCCAAATGAAATTCCATCTTCATACATAAAAGCACGTGACAAGTGTAGAGTACTTTAGCCCATATACTGAATGACTATAGACCATGAAGAAGGCAGAATGAAACGTGCACAAAGGAGCAATGTTCCATCTTTGAGTTGGCAAAGCTACAGAGAACTGTGGCTGTCCCATGAATACAGTGCTACCTGCTAACACTGTGAGTGCAAAGTAGCTCAACAGGCTGAACAATTCTTAGAGCAATACACAAAAAGGGGCATCCAAAAGTAAGTCAAATAAGTCACCTCAAAAGGGAAGAGGCTAAGGTGCACCACCTAAGTGAGTGGATACATTGAAACCAATGCCCAGGTCGGAAGACCTTTATTTCATGTAATGCTTTTATGCTGGGAGGCTTTATAATTTGAGTATTATAACCAGAGGTAAATAGTTACAGACCACCACATGGGTTTTACCTTGACATGGTATGGTAGCTTATCAATCTTATGATCATAATTTTGTAACTAAAAAAACCCTGTCTTTGTAAATACTGTACATGCATCTGCATAGATTACTTATGTGACAGGGGACCAGGGAATGTGCATTGATCAATTTTTCTTCTTTTTCTCTATGTTTGTAGTTAATTTGGCCAGATCAGTAGCACTTCCATTGTATTTTAGTACATTTTTATTTAGCCATGGAGTGCTCCCACAACCTTTCCTTTTTGCATTTTGTATTGTAGCAGATCTATTCTGTTCAGAAGTTTAGCAGCTATGCTGCAGGCCAGGCTTCCATGTGGTTGCAGCACCCCCACACCCGTCCCTTTAAATGATGGAACAATGCCTTTGGAAATGGGTGTTGGTCTGGGCAGTTTCTCTCTCTTAAAAGCTGCAAGTTGGGGAGGATTAATCTCATGCTGGGGTCTAGGTTATCTCTCCCCTTTGGAAGCTAATGGCGGGGAGGACTAACAACTGTCAATAGAGGTTATGAGATTCCATTCAAGAAACTACTGGAAATCCATATGTTCAACACCGATGGTTCCAGATAAATTTTGTATAGAAAAGTTGTATTTTAATAGGTACTTTAGTTCTTGAAAATCTGTTATGACAATTTAGTATTTGTCATTGGTTTCTCAATATTCAAGTTAGTAAATATTGAAATCAATAGAAAGGTTTTACTTTGTGGAGGGGGTGTATTTACACTGAAAGTGTAGCTACTGGCTGTATTCATACAAATCATTTTTAATGGATGGGCTGTAATGTTACGCGCTCAGCAAATTTTGTGTAAACAAATAAAATGGAAACACTCAAAAGTAATGAAGTGCTCTTAGAAGCTTGTCATACTGAACAAAATGCTGAAAAAGGTGTTTCCCGTGGGTTATAAAATGTTACCATAGAGAGAGACAAATCGGAATCTCATATTATCTTTGCTTTGTAATTTTTCTTTCTATCTAATAAAATAAATACCATATTTTCATGAATATTTTAACTAGACATTTGTTTTTGTTACTGATATCTCTGTGTACCTATCATATTTCCTATATCTTAGTTTATCCAACTCCTGACCTCTAAGACTTTGACAGACTGGACTTTAAGGTGACAATATATGATATTTCATAATCATTTATGTAGCAACTCAAGTTACACAGCGTTTTAGTAAAATGTATAACAAGTAAAGGTCTTGCCATTATTTGATGGTTGCAGAATAAAAATAGGATTGGAAGGCCTTGGTTACAAGAGCTATATTTAAAAGTAAAGTTGTCACATCCAGATTCCTGTTTTTCCCACAGTGTAGTATTTCCCTGTATAACAAAGTTGTATGCAAAATGACAAAAAATGACCAATGCATGTAGCAGAGTGAGGTGCTACGGGCTGACCAGCTGGGTTTGATTAACCACAGGTGGCGAATCAGTAGTACTTAAAACCCAGGCAGGCAGGCAGGCTGGTCAGTCTCACGAAATCTCTGACTGGGAGAGACACACAGAGAGAGTCTGGGATCCTGACGTTAAGTATCCTGTGTACCTGTACACACACAGACATTCACGGGAAGGTCTGTAATTCTGATGTCTTTTTGTTGACATTTTGTCAATTTCCCAGCTGCCTCTGGTCATGTGACTCGTGCCTGCACTTTAGGAGAGAAATGCTTTCTGGCAGGCTGCTGTTTTTCCTACTCAATGTAACTGAATGTGTCTAAGTGAGACATGGGTTTTTACTATTGAGTGCTGTTCTTAAATCTACCAGGCAGCTGTTATCTTGTGTTAGGGAGCTGTTATCTGGTTACCTTCCCATTGTTCTTTTGTTTGGCTGCTGGGGGGGGAGGGGGTGAAATCACTCCAACTTGCAGTACAACAGTAAAGAGTGACTAAAGTTTATCAGAGCACAAGTCACATGACTTGGGGCAGCTGGGAAATTGACAATATGTCTAGCCCCATGTCGGATTTCAAAATTGAATATAAAAAAATCTGTTTGTTCTTTTGAGAAATGGATTTCAGTGCAGAATTCTGCTGGAGTAGCACTATTAACTGATTCATTTTGAAAAAAAAAATTTTTCCCATGATAGTATGCCTTTAAGAGGGATATTAGTGAGCTGGAGGGAGTGCAGACAAGTACAACTAAACTGGTAAAGAGTAGTTTGTTGAGGTTGGGGTAGTTTTCTCTGGAAAAGGTGTATAAGAGGATATCTGTAGAAATAAGTCAAATCCACTGGACTTGCTGTGTTTTTTTCTTGACGACGTTTCACCAGTCATCCAACTGGCTTTCTCAATTCAGAATGCCAGTTGGATGACTGGTGAAATGTCTTCAAGAAAAAAACGCAGCAAGTCCAGTGGATTTGACTTATTTCTACAGATACACCATGACCTGGGTGAATGAGAATCTTTACAAACACATACATAAGAGGACAGATAAGATAAGACAGATAGTAGAGGATATTTTCTTCCTTCTAAAAGAACAAAAAAAAGACAGGCCTCCCCTTTAGACTTAACTTGAACTTTCATTAGAAGCAGTGTAGGTGGTTCTTGACAATGTGGGCAATGAGGTTGTGTGTGCCGTATATGTTTACAGGGGTTCATTTGGAGGGACTTAATGGACTAACCTTTTTTTCCGCCTATTCAAAAATGTAAACATGTAAGTTGTGGCAGTCTCTCGGCCAATTTGTGCACAAATGGCATCACTTTTTGTATGCTACACCATCAGTAACATGGTTAGTATGTTATTCCCTATGTGTGAATCATTCGTATGTGTAGTCACTACATGAAAAGAGACCCTCAAGGCATATGCTGATATTGCTGCAAGCTAAGTGCTATGATAACCCAGTTGTTAGTGCTATAAGAACCCAGTAATATGATAATAACAATATAAAGCTTAAAAAAACACGAATTATGTAAAATACGTCCTTATTATTTGAACTTAGTGATATCACTTATTATCATGTCTTTATCTCTACTGGCATGTGGCTTATTGATATTTGTGTATAAATATAAATAATGTTCTTCATACAAGCCAAAGTCAGTCCATGATGAAGGAGATGCCTCTTCCAAGCCTTTATATGCTGCTCTAGTTGCATACACAAGTAGCTTTTATAAGCATAATACCTTTGTAAATCATAAATTCGTTTATATTGTGCTTTACAAAGTGTCATGCAAAATAGTACAACAGTTTGTATTTTCCTGACAATGACTTTGAACTTAAAATGTGAGTGTGTGTAGGTATAGGCTGATATGTGTGACTGGACTGATACAAAGGAAATTGGTGTACAAAAGGTGGAACTAAAGAAAACACCTGTAACTGCGTACCTCAATTTACCTTCCCAGATGCATTATTTCCCAGACATTTACACATGTACTTCTAGGGCACTGGCACACCAGGATATTAATCCTCACTACAGCAGGCAGTAAATGCTTTCCCATAATTCTATAATATCCATTTAATTTAAGGCAATTGAGCAAGCATGATACTATTAGCGAGTGGTACAAAAATGCCACACTGTATGAGGGTGTAGGGGACAGTAAAATGCTTTTGGGGGAATGTAATAAAAGTCAGTAACGGAAAAAATATTCGCCATGTGAAAAGTTATGCCTTTGCGAATTTAATATAGCTTTTGCGAACCCAGAAACTGTTTAGCAACCACTTTCGACAGTGGAAGACCATTTGCAAATTTTATAGTTTGCACCAATGCGCAGTAAATGTAATAAAACTTCTTACTGACAAAAGTCGTTATGTTTGCTCCAAAAGATTATGACAACTTCAAGCACTTCTTAATAGTGCGCAATTAAAATTCGCAATGCAATAACAGTTTAAGGAACAATATTACATTGCAAGATGTGGATTTGTATTCTTATTGTTTTTCTCTTAGTGACTTTTATTACCTCTTCCTCGGTCAAAGCACAGGTCCACATGGGTTCCACGGAATATGAATTTCAGAGAAAAGAAGGGAATTTAAGAAGTGAATTAATCTGTTCCACTTTGAATGTTCTATGGAGGTGAGCACTATCTTACAGTGCTGTATCGTGAGTACTGACTTGTTACTCACTGTCATTTTACGTTATTTTTCTGAACTTCCTTGTGGATTTTAATCAATAAATCTGGTTAAGTTGTAAGAACCACTGGTGCCATTTACTGTGTGATATTGATAATTTTTGTTTAACAGCACCCTGCCTCCAATACAGGGCTTACACCTGGGACAAAGAGTCTCATCCAGAAAAGTATCTGTATAGCTCCTGCTTGTTTGGGAGTCCCAGGTAGCCCTCACTATAGCCTTACAGGGGTATCGGAAGTCACCTCTGAGCTCCATCGCCTACACTACAAGCAACCTGGCTGTAGTCTTGTGCCTTTATGCAGTCACACAAGTACTTCTAATGACTTTTATAGTTTACATTAGGGAGGTATATTACCTGAGCAAATTTTTTTGGCAGTTGTGAATTTGCGACATCCACATTTTCGAATACTTTTGCAAAGCCAGCAGAAAATTACTTCAATGCGTTACGTGAATTTTTTGCTCATCACTCCTCCTGTGCTATTTGTTAAACACTAAAACAATATTCATTTTACTTGTTCACTAAAAGCATCTGCACATATAGCATATTTGGCAATTGCAAAAACCTACATTCACAAACGACCTGTCACAATATTTCCTCTGCATCCCGTGATTTCTCCTAATGACATGCAAATGTAAATGTTTTTCTTTATTCGCTTTCACAAACGGTACATCTGTTCTAACTTGTGCATGGAGTATGGCAAAGCTTTAAAGAACCTTTCACATCAAGTGCCAGTGAAACTTTATGTGTCTGAAATTTGATGGGCCTGATCTGGTAATAAAATCAGTGTTTAACATTTTGCAGCAGATGTGCTAAAGATCTGTGACCAGAAATGATGGTGCATTCAAGTATGTATATACATATTTAATTTCAACATATCATTGCTAAAAATAAAAAAAAAAAAAAGAGATGGGGTGTATAGGAAAAGCTTTCTGCTTCAGCATTCATAATATAATATTTGTCACAGCTGGCTGAGTTGGCAGTGAGATATCAATATTTATGAGCATTTTACATTAATAAATGTCAGTCTGCTTGTTTCATATGCTAAGGAGGGTTGCTTTTTTTCTTATTTGAAACGAACCTGAATGTTTCAAACACGACTTTGATAAGCCTAGCAAAGGCTTCATGCTTTTACTGGAATTGGAAACACAGATTAGAAGTATCTCCGAAAATTGCCTGCTCCACCCCAGCACACATTCCTTCATTTATCAAAAGATGATGAGTTTGTAGGATTGCTGTCTTAAATGACCCTTGTTGTGTCTTACCTCCAGGAATGAACATATATTTTCTGTCTGACTGAATGATTAGTGTAAATAGCTTGTCCTAATTGCACGTACAGGCTCCAGACTCAAGTATTGTGGTTTGAAAGCCTTCCTCTGACCACATTATCAAAGGCTCAGAGGATGTTTATAGGACATAATTAAAAAGGAGGCTTTATTTCCCCTTTCTTCCTTAAGGTCAGTTATGGCTGAGTTCACTCAGGGCATCGCCTCAATCCCCAGACTAAAACACTGAGATCAGACATTACTTAGAAATGTTTTAGCTTTGTGCAAAACCAGAATCAAATGCACAAAGAATCTATGACACATATAAACAACTGATATAGTAGTCAGACGTATCCCTAAATTTCTTTAGTCACTTTGTGCAATACTTTGTAAATAGTGTCTAGTCTTTTATTACTTGTCATTTGCCTGAAAAAACATTTATATTAGGTAGAAACATTAGGTACTGTAATTCAGAACTAGTCGCCTATGCAAAGATCCTCCAAAGCAGCATTTTTTTCCCAGGATTTATTACCCTATTCCCCATTGTAACTACCTACTACAAAACTTCAGGCTATAGCAGCTGTAAGGAAAATATGAATAATCTTTAAAAACAATATTTCTGTTGACACAATGTTACTAGTTACTGGTTTTATGTTAGAGTCCTGCACTGGATCAGGTACCCACGGAATACCCGCAAAAAGGTCAGGTTTTGGGCAGAAAATCCCAGATTCCCTGATCATACAGGCCGTTCGCAGATAACCCACTTGGGTACCCAACTAATGTGCAGGACTGGTCCCTCCCACTGGTCCCCCTGTGGTGCAGGCAATTTGTTGTCTCTGTCTTGCTGAATCAGGCTGGCATGATGTCACTTTCCATCTATGGTGACGTAATTTTGATTTTGTGGGTTCGGAAGTCGGAATGTTAGTTAACTCTATAGTGTCTGTTTTGGGTAATGTGTTGCATGGCAGGTGCGGGTCGGGTTAGGGGTCAGGCACGGGTGCTTCTGTTTGGACCTGTGCAGCACTCTATCTTGTGCAATAAAAACAGCAAATGTTATTAGTTGCTATGGTAAACAAGACTGGGTCAAATTAGGCCAGTTTTTGTGCATGTGCCTATTCAGTAAGTAGTGCAAAGCTGAGCTTCATAAGCTGCCATAGTCATAGCCATACAGGGGCATTTATTATTCTTTATGTATACAGCAGCCAAAAACTTTTTTTGCTTTCAGTGTCACCTTTTTGAATTAGAAGATCTAGTGCAACTGTTGATAATTAAAATTCGTTTCTATTGTATACAGGACTGGGTCAAATTATTATTATTATTCAGTAAGTAGTGCAAAGCTGAGCTTCATATGCTGCCATAGTCATTGCCATAAAGGGGTATTTATTATTCTTTCTGTACTGTACAAAGCAACCAATAAGATGTTTCCTTTTAGTGTAAACTTTATGAATCAGAAGATCTAGTGCAACCATTGATAATTGCCTATTGATTCGTTTTTTTAAAGATCCACACACAGGTATGGGACCTATTATAAAGAATGCTGCGGACCTTGGCTTTCCAGAAAACTGGGGTAAACTGGAATTCCATTTCTTAAAGTTACTAAAGAAGATATAAACATTAAAAACCGGAGGGATTGTTTTGTCACCAATATGGATTTATGCAGCTTAGTTACCATCACCATCAAGGTACTCTTTGATTGTTACAGTTTTTATTATTTTCCCTCTGTTTATTGACACAGGAGATTGTTTTTGTAAACAAATGTTTTAGACTTCATAGATGAAGAAGATCAGTTTAAGAAAGAGCAGTTTTTGGAGAATGAGTAGAGAAATCTTTCTTATAGAGATTGCACACAATGCAAAAACGGAGAAAAACAAATGCTGCAGGTAAATGTATTTGTTGCTTCTACTGATTTTACCTTAAAAGAAATCAAAAGGTTTATTAGAGAAGGAAAAGTTTTAAGCTGCTAAAAACGAGCCAAGATAATAAGCAATTGTATATTGTTTAAAGTGAAGTGATTTAGCAATGAGTCACCAATCTTGGTTTCATCTTGTAGCATGCATGGTCAAGCATCATATAACCATTGGAGTGAAAATCTGACAGTGGATAAAATAACGGTTTATTCCAAGTCAATTTCAAGGTTATGCAATAAAGATTTTACTAACAGGAAATTTCAAAGACAAAATATATGAACATGTTCTTAAATGGTGACAAAGTTGCTGCTAGTTTTTTCATCTGATACTAATAAGGCACATTGATGAATACAAGACACTATTCACAAAGGTACTTGCACCAATATATGCACCTTAGCCTGTTGCAGTGAGAAACAATGAGCCTATTTAACCTGCTCTGATGAGTTACACACAGATGCAAATGACAAGACTTGGTTTATGCACCGATGCCATAGGATTAACACCACCAGTATTTCTAGTGCTCATTTTGTGGATTGTGTCTACATACCTAACTATCTTTATATGAATTGGATGTTGTGTGGTGTAGCAGGGGGTGGTGCTACAGGTTGACCATCTGGGTCTGATTACCCTCAGGTGGCTAATCAGTAGCCCTTAAAACCCAGACTGGTCAGTCTTTTAGGTGCTCTGAGAGAGAGATCCAGAAAGAGGTCTGGGATCCTGACTCAAAGGAACCTATGTGCCTATGTACACACAGTCACCCACATGGAGGTCTGTAATCATGTTGCCTTTAAGTTGTTGTTGAACTCATATTGCTGCTGAAAGCCATTTTTGTTGTTCATACTGCCTTTTTTTGTCCCTGTTTGCTGCCAACTGAAATAACCCACGCACCCATCTGGAGGCCAGAACCACCAATCCTCAACCTCTCCTGATAAAAATGAGACAGTCTGATGATCCAGAGACATTTCTTATGACCTTTGAAACAGTAGTCAGTGCCCAAAAATGGCTTGATGAGCAGTGGGCGATTTAACTGGCACCACTTCTGACTGATGAAGTACAGTCAACATACAGAAATCTTTCTGCAGACAAGGCTAATGTGTATCAAGAAGTAAAGTCTTTCATAATCGACAGATTGAGCCTAACGTTTGAGGTATACAGCTAGTGATTCCAGTCTGAGTCTTATACCAGACAGGTCTGGCCCAGAGATTTAGCCCAGTTGCTGATGGACTTTTGCAACGGTTGGATCCAGCCTGCAACAAAAACTACTAAGCAGGTAATAGAGACTGTGGTTTTAGAGCAGTTTCTGCTTGTCCTGACTGTTGAGCCTGAAGAGGTACTTGGTCCTGGCAAATTGCTGCAACATCCACACAGCCAGCATCCAGCCATCACTCCAAACTGCTGCACAGTCTCCCTTAAGGAAAGGAGCTTGACAAGGTCAAGGACGTGGGATAATGTGATCAGTAAAACCTCAGAGCAGCCGGCTCCCTTCCAGGAAGGTATTGTCTGCAGAAGTCCTGTTATCATGGTAAGGTACAATATTGCCTGAGGAGATTGCTTTGGCTCTTTTGGACACTTCTATTGGTTTCCCTCCATGTGACGGTTCCGATATGGACTGCATGGGGGATGGCTGCTTCAGCAACAGCAGCCATCCCCCCATGGTAAGGGTGGAGGTAAATGGGAAACAGGTTACCAGGATGGTTGATTCGAATTCTGGGATCACTCTCATTATGAAAGAGTTTGTTCCCCCAGAGCTCATTAAATACACTTCTACTTTAATATTGAATGTATTCATGGGGATGTAAAAAATACCCATCAGCCGGTGGAGTAACTAGATGTTACTCAGCCCCACAGCAAATTCATTTTAGGGCCAGAGACTGTCCTGTTTTACCAATATATGTTGAAATCACTTATTATTTGGGCCTTGTGGGGCCCCCTATACCTCCTAGGCCCCCTGCAGCCACAGGGTCTGCTTCCTCTGTAGTAACGCCCCTGCCTACAGCCCAGGTAATGTTAATAACCAGTCAATTTTCCATTGTGTTGCTGTTGCACCCTGGCTACCTACCCCTGTGTTGCTGGGAAGAGACTTGCCTTTCTATTCTTCTCTAATACCAGCACCTTCTCCTGTGAAACATGTGTGTCCAGATAAACTGTTCCCTTTCTCACCAGACATCTTTACCCAGACACAATTCCTGGAAAAGTCCCAGAAAACAGAGATGAGTGGACAAACAGGACTGAGTTTCTAAAAATGGGACTGAATGTAAAATAATTTCTGAGTCACCTGTCCGGGATTCCAAATATCTCTGTGATAGAGAACTCCCTGGTAAGACACATCTTATAACTCATAAAGTGGAAACAGACCCAGGGGTGAAAGTTAGATCTCACCCTTATCATCTGCCTCACAGTAGAAAAGGCCATGTGTCGACCTGTCTAGATTTGATGCCTACCCAAAGCCCCATGTAGATGATTTACTAGACTCCTTGGGCAAGGCAGCTAGCATATCTACAGTACCTTAGATCTAATAAAGTGTTATTGGTAGATTTCCCTTGAGGAAAAATCTAAACCCAAAACTGCCTTTGCAACTCCCTAGGGTTTATACCAGTTCACCGTGATGTCATTTGGCCTACATGGAGCCCCTGCTACGTTTCTCATGCAGGTTATGCAGCTCTCTACTTAGATGCCATTGTAGTTTATAGCAAAACTTGGCAAAATCATCTGCTCTATCAGAGACAGCGTCTACCCATCTACTTCTCAAGTGCAACATGCTTATGTGCTATGGAAATTACGAGTTGGTAACTCTTAGTTTCTTTTCAGAGAACAGTAGCTATAAATCCCATCAGCATAACCCAATATTTTGCCCACCCACACACAAACTGATTTTTTTAGTGGGCCAATGATATACAAAGTTCATCACTCAAACAGACAATATGTAATGTGGATTTGCATGTTAGTATTTCAATATTTTTATTATTATTTTTGGTCACATAAAGGCCATTTAATGTACGCTTCATCCGGATGCTGAGGCAAAATTAACTATATTTAGCTAACTAGACTTCTGTTTTATACATTGTAGAAGGAAGTCATGTGCTAATAAGTCCATTAGTGACAGGAAACAGCTTTCCTTGAAGACAAGAAAAGTGTTATATGTTCTTTAAAAATAAATTCAGAAGCTTACACCATATTAACCACATATGAAAATCTACTTTCTGTTTAAAAAACAAATATAGTAACAAAGTAAATAAAGTCAATACCACAAGTCCATATACCACATAAGAAACAGTTTTTGGGTCATTCTAACTGTACTTCTATTTTTATATACGTGTCATATTAAACAAGTAATGTCTAATATGACATGAATTTAAAAACAAAAAATTACCAGATATAAAAACAGAAGTAGAGTTAAAATTACTAATTTGACAAAAAACTTTTTTATAATCTTTTATATATCCTTTACATATAAATTCTGCAACACCATCATTGAAGTCCATGTCCACTGAAGCTTACAATCTAAGATTCCTATCAGATTCACACACTAAGCTAAATTTCACCTAGAGCCAATTGACCTTCCTGTATATGTTTTGGCATTTGGAAAGAAACTAGAGTATTTTGCCACTATCCAGTCCTAAATAGCATTGTGCTAATCATATGGCACTGAGAAATTGGGTTGTCCCTTCATTCAAGGTAAAATCTGTTTAAGCAATTTCCTCACAATATAAGGCATGTGCATTATTTCTAAAACAGAATTGCCCATGACTATAAACACATCACACTTCCAAATGTTTACATTTTATAGCTCAATCAAGTAAATTAAGCATCAAGAATTATTTTATTATAAGGCTGGGTTCAGAAATACAACATAAATAAGATGGATCCTTATCAAGAAAGGGCCTAGTATTAATTGTGGATAATAAGGTATGTTATCAGAAGCATTGAGGGCCAACAAAACAGTCTACTGTATTAACAGTATAACCCAGTTGGAGGAAAGCATCATTCTTCCCCTTTATACATTTAAACATATACATATAGTAAACTGATTGGAGTGGGATTCAACCACTGGAAGAAAAGAGTGACATCCATTGACTAAGAATAATAATAAGAAGCATACAACCAGGCTCTGTATTATCGATTAGCAGCACAACTACCTACAACTCCACGGAATGCTTTGTATGGTTTATACTGTATTAGCTTGGTATCTATAATGTAAAGAGAAGACAAAGTGTGGGAAGAAGACCTTTACTAGCATTGCTAGGTTATCAACACGGAAATGCCTAGAAAGTGCAATGGCCTTTCAGTTCTTTACTTGACAGTGAAATGTACAGCAAAGTTTCATGTGGGAAAAGAAAAATTAAGCCTTTTAAGTATGATGGAATTTTGTTGAGTCACCATACTTTTGATGTATATTCCAGTTTGTTTTGTCTGAACATAAAGCTGTTAGATAAGGAGCCTCCTCCAACTGTAGGGCCTTTCCATCAGGTACCAGGTCCCAGTTATTCCACATGTCCACTATTGTAATTTCATTATGAGGGAGAAATCACAAATATGAACCATCTCAATCCCCTATTACTGTTGGAACAAATGCCGGCATCAGAGACACATAACAGAGTTGAGAAGTGTATAATAAGAAGCAATGAATGATTTGATTCTCATTAATGACCTAGATGTTAGCTGCATGCTCAAAGGATTCTATTGTAAGCATTAAGAAAGGGATACACCACCCCATCTGTGCAAAAGTTTTATTCCTACACTAAATTGCAAGTTTTCCAATAGAATACAAAAAAACTTTAAAAATTCTACAGAAACTTTAAGTTTCAGTGTTGTATACTTCATTGCCTTTGATGTCTAAGGACCGAAATCCAATGGCCAACCATGAAGAAGAACAGTTTCAGTTTCTGCAGATGGTAAATGACAATATATATTATTTATGGGATAAGTATTGGCATGGGAGACAACAGGTGTCTTTTCCATGTGCTCACAACTCTAAAAAGACATAAGTGATTAAGCTACCAATGGGGGTTCAGTTTCCTCCCTCCTGCTGCTTTACCCACAGGGACAGTTTATTTTGTTTTGCCTCTTGGGCCCCAGTTGGAACAAGAGCCGCTCAGCCTTTGCAAACTTGCATCATGTGAATAAGAGCTGATTCTGGCAAAGGTAGACCGGCCTACTATCCTATTTGTTTTCGGCAGCCTTCTCTGTGTGCATTGCTGGAAAGTAGTTGGTGATGTTCACGGGTACCAGGCATCTCACTGTTATCTAAGGCTCCTGTCAATCATCTGCCTGTGGTGACATAGTTACATAGTTAAATCAGGTCGAAAAAAGACAAAGTCCATCAAGTCCAACCCCTCCAAATGAAAACCCAGCATCCATACACACGCCCTCCCTACTTTCACACAAATTCTATATACCCATACTTATGCTAACTTATACTAACTATTGAGTTTAGTATCACAATAGCCTTTGATATTCTGTCTGTCCAAAAAATCATCCAAGCCACTCTTAAAGGCATTAACTGAATCAGCCATCACAACATCACCCGACAGTACATTCCACAATCTCACTGTCCTGACTGTGAAGAACCCCCTCCAGTTCTCATCCCAAGCCTTTTCATTAACAGAGTTTGTGAGGCATGGGGTTGGAATGGAGCTATGGAGACATCACACACAGCCTGCAACAGTCAGCAGAGAAAAATGCAAGTGAAAAAGACACCAGTTACCCACCCAACATGTGAAGAGCAAACAAAGATGACAAATAGAGGTAGAGGCTAGGCAGTTAGCCACCTTTTCTGCAATGCCTAACATTCAGCCCAGTGTGAAGTCCATCAAGGACAGTCAACAAGTCAGTCACACAAGTACACACAAGGACTTGAGGGCCTCCATACAGTGATCCTATTGTTGATTTACCTATCTGATAATTTTTAAGGCTAGAAATTCAGTTGGTACTGGTACACTATACTTCAAATACATGTTAACTGACTGCAAAAAATGAATAGGGCAAGTTAAGACCAGCTCTGACCCCTACCCTGATGCAGTGTCTGCCCCTACCAAAAACAAGCAGGTAAATTAGTCACTCCAATTCATGATACGTTTTTCTTGTTAATTTAAAGATTGTAAAAGGAGGGTGGCACTGGCAAAGTTCTAGCACAGGTACAACAAGCTCCTTAGACTAGGGGGTATATTTATCAAAGAGTGAAGTTAGAGATCGCCACAGTCCTCTAGAGTGAAATTACGCCACTCATCATTCGTTTCTATGGCATTTTGAAAGGTGTATTTATCAAAGGATGAACTTTCACTTTCACCCATTTATAAATATGCTTTTAAAAATCCCATAGAAATTATAGGAGAGTGGCAGAATTTCACTCTAGAGGACTGTGGTGATCTCTGACTTCACTCATTGATAAATATATCCCTATGAGATTAGTCATCCTGAGATAACTCTCCTCTAGCCTTAATCTGCTGTAAATGCTTCCCAGCAGCTAACATGCTAAACTCCACTGGGGAGACATACACATTGTGAAGTTGCCTGTAGTTACCTTGCAAGGGAAAACATTCAGAGAAGATTAGCGCCCCCCCCCAGCAAAACAACAAAAAAGTTGCCAAATGCATTGAAATTTTTTTGGGCAACAATTTTCAAACTGCGCAACATTTTTTAAACCACACAACATTTTTTTACTATCCTTTATAGTTTCTAGGCAAAAAAAAAGTTTAATGTTTCGCTCATCCCTAGTCTTCACCCTTAAAGGGATACTGTCATGGGAAAACATGTTTTTTCCAAAAGCATCAGTTAATATTGTCAGTTTCCCAGCTGCCCCAGTCATGTGACTTGCCTGCACTTTAGGATGGAACTACTTTCTGGCAGGCTGTTATCTCTCCTACTTAATGTAACTGAATCAGTCTCAGTGGGACTTGGCTTTTACTATTAAGTGTTGTTCTTAGATCTTCCAGGGAGCTGTTATCTTGAGTTAAGGAGCTGCTATCTGATTACCTTCCTATTGTTCTTTTGTTAGGCTGCTGGGGGGGAAAAGGGAGGGGGTGATATCACTCCAACTTGCAGTACAGCAGTAAAGAGTAACTGAAGTTTATCAGAGCACAAGTCACATGACTGGGGGCAGCTGGGAAACTGACAATATGTCTAGCCCCATGTCAGATTTCAAAATTAAATATAAAAAAATCTGTTTGCTCTTTTGAGAAATGGATTTCAGTGCAGAATTCTGCTGGAGCAGCACTATTAACTGATGCGTTAAAAATCATGTTTTCCCATAACAGTATCCCTTTAAACTAGTTCTCAACATATACTGTATAAAGATAAAGGCACTTACAAACCTATGGGTCTCTTGAAATGACATAAGACTTTACAACAGCTTAAAAAAACATAATCCTTTTTAAATAATAAGTATGCACAATGCTTGGTGTTTCCATTATTATATGTATTTATACAGGTATGGGATCCATTATCCAGAAACTCGTTATCCAGAAACCTCCGAATTACGAAATGGCCGTCTCCCATAGACTCCATTTTATCCAAATAATCCAGATTTTAAAAAATGATTTTCTTTTTGTCGGTACTAATAAAACAGTACCAAACTAAGAAATAAGTTATCCTTATTGGAAGCAAAACAACAGCCTATTGGGGATTTTTTTAGCAGACATAATCCAAATAATGGAAACACCCTTTATCTGGAAGACCCCATTTCCTGAGCATTCTTAATAACAGGTCCCATACCTGTACTAACACTGACAGTTTTTCAGAGTTTCATTGTAACAAATTGCAGCCTTTATTCTCTTGTAACTTTTTCACAAGAATTGGAGTTACAGAAATGTTGATATATTGGAAGAGCTGTTTGTTCGGTATAATCATGTGACTGATTTTACGGGGCATATTTATTAAAAATAAAACAGCCTTGAAATAAACCAAATATCTCCCTTTTTAATGTCATGGTATGCCATGTATTTATGAAGATGTGTAATGCAGCTATTTATGAAGATGTGTAATGATTTTATGTGAATGTGCAGCCAAGTGTAACAGTTTGGCATAAAAGAGGTGTTAGCATTAAAAAATGCTATATAAAAAAATTGTGCTATGTGCCGCCACTTTATATGCAGCCTTTTATACCACTTTTCACATCAGAAAAACTTTACTACCTGAATTTGTTTTTACTGGACTATGCTGTGTTCTCAGATAACGGATTAATAGTATTTCTTATATTAAAAATATACATTGATTAGTTCTTTGTAATGAATTATTTTAGCAATTGTTATGCATGGAATAAATTACCACCACATCAGAACTATAGCGAAGCTTATATCAGTTTTCATTGGTTTCTTTGTTTATTTTCACATCCTAAAAGATATAGGGGCAAATGTACTAAGGGGCGAATTTTCGGAAGGCTTTGTCATACTTCTCACAACTTCGTCAGATGTTAATTCGCAGAAAATATGCGTATTTATCAAGATGCAAAGTTTTTTCTAGGCAGATGGAACGCTGGCAAAGTTTTGCCAGAGAAAATCTGCCAGCGTGGACATTTATAAGCGAATTTTCGCTAATGTTACTTTCTTCCTAGTGAAACTTCGTTAACATTCTTAAGCTAACATCAATTTAAATATGGTGGGTACATACAGGTCATATATATGGCTTTATTAGTGAGTGTTGGTGTAATTGCTAGAAGTGGCCACTTATTACTAAAAATGTCCAAGGAAGCAAAATAAAGACAAAGGTGATCCTCTATTGTCCTAGACATGAGCCCACCCAAAAACAAATGTGGCATGAGCTTCAAATCATTAATATCGATACACCATGCACCAATAAATAACCTTTTGATAAACGCTGGATGGTGTCTGCTGTGAGTGCTTTTATGGACTGTGAATAATAAGTATTGATTGGTTAGCACCAAGGAATTGACTATGTGAATGATGAGTGCCGATTCTCTCTCTCTCTCTCTCTCTCTCTCTCTCTCTCTCTCTCTCTCTCTCTCTCTCTCTCTCTCTCTCTCTCTCTCTCTCTCTCTCTCTATATATATATATATATAAATAATATATTTAACAGTTACAACTTTATGTAGCTGTAAAACGCTAATTTCACATTAAAATATGAAAAAACGCCAGTGTTTCGTGACTTTTTTGGCATTCAGGATATGATGTCACTGACATAATAATGTTGAGGATGTAGCATCATCTTATCAATTTACCAGGTATAACCTATCGAAACAGACTCTGGCGAAAAGAGTAACGGATTGGAAAGTTTGCACTTTGATAAATTTGCGAAGTAACGATTGTTTGCCTGATTGAAAATTCACCTGAGCGAAAATTCACCTGAGCGAAAATTCGCCTGGCGAAACTGAGCAAAACTGCGCTGGCTCTGAGCATTTTCGCTAATGAATTGTCCTCTTCATCTTTTAGTAATTTGTAGATTGTCTTTTTGGTGAATTTTCACTACAAAAGTCCTCTTAGCTCTTTAAATATACTCCATAGTCCCTAAATGTGTATTTCCATTGTTTCCATGTGCACTATTTGGTTAACATTTAAAGCCAATTACATTTGGCCACCTAACACAAATATTCTAATTAGTTTTATAACCATGTTACTAATACAGGACAAAATGTATTGGTTTCATAATATTTCCATTAGTTCCTTGTCCATTCCAAAAAGATGTGCATATACAGTAGTTTTTGTTGGGACAATGCTGAGAAGTTCATTTTGGGTGGAGACGAGAAATTGAGTCAATGCAGTAGGTGGCAGTACTTGATCACAAAGATGAGAAAATACTACTCCAGACCTGGGGCAGCAAGAACTTCAAATGCTTCATTGTGAGGTATGTTTCAAGACAATCAAAGAAGATTGACAGACAAAGGAAAGTGAAGGAAAGGTTTGAAAAAGAATTCTTCCACAAAAGAACACACTTCTATACTTGGAATTTCCTGTTTCAATGTTTTTTTTAGGATTCCCTATCTAATAATTATATTAACACTCCCTTGGAACAAAAGAGAGGCTAGTTTCTTTTTTCAATTTTCCAGTTTCATTCTGGAGAACCATTTATACTGCAGTCACTCTGAACACTATTTTTTGTGAAAAGGACATAGAGGGGATTTAGAATAATGGCACACAAGGCTCTCAGGAGCATTTAGTCACCTGAGCGTTTTACAGCTACATGGGACAGGAACAAAGTACCATTCACATTGAATAAGAATCAAAAATAATGGTATAGTAGCAATTTTAAGTGTTCCATTCCCCTCTCCCACGGCTACAAAATGCTTGAAATTGCCCTGTGCACCATTAACCTTAGATCACTAGCGTTTCTTTACATAAGATCAGGATTTTTCAAGACATTTATCTATGATCCCGTAAACAATTAAGTAGACTGGACATTCTCATCCAGTCTTGTTCAAAGGAATACATTTATAAACCAGTAGAATAACGGTGTGGGCACACTGTTCAGTAATATGGGTTTATTGTAGCATTTAACTATCACAGTGGGCAACACTGCTACTTTCTTGAATGAACCCTGGGTGACACCATAGTTGCAAGTATGGTGTGCACAGAACGTTGTTCTGTTACTTTATATGTACTTGGGCTTGGAGTCCTCACTTCTGGAAGCAGCTAGCTCTAACAATGTTGGAGCCAGCTGTAATTAGATTCAACCAAATGAGTCCCGTGGGTAATGGAAACTGTGGTTCAACATATTAATGGCCTGGAGATGGGCATTCAAAGTACTGTTCATATTTTTGCTGATGATACTAAATTGTGCAGAACTATAGGTTCCACTAGAACAGGGAAGAGGTAATTGTATAAAGAACATATATTATTCTCAGTATTCCAAAACAAGATAAGTAAACCCCTTACAGATACAGAGAAATAAATCTGGTGATAGCCTAGGCCTTGTTAATGTATTATTTTACATAGTATGAGAATATATAAACATGAAAATTATAGTGGATATATATATGCGATTGCAGCAATGTGCAAAATGTTTTCTGCTTTAAAGAGATAGTTCATTATTAATTTTTATTTATTTTTTTGTGTTTTTTTTTAATTATTTAGCTTTTGCTTTAGAGGCTCTCCAGTTTGTAGCACCAAGCACCCAAGCAGTGGTATTATTGAGAAACTGGAAGATCAATTGTAAAGGGCCTCAACAGAAAGAAATATTTAAAAAAAATGGCAATAACAATAAAATTGTAGCCTCACAGAGCAATAGTTGGTTGGATGCTGGGATCAGTGACCCCAATTTGAAAACTTGAAGAGTAAATATAAATCACTATAAATATAAATCATTAACTATAACAAATAAAAATGAAGACCAACTAAAAAGTTGCCAAGAAAAGTTCATTCTAAAACAAAATAAAAGTTAACAAAACATTAATCGGACATTTTATCCGGGATCCCTTTTCAATGAACAGCCATTAAAGAGTTAGAGTCTCTTTTATATGGTTCATATAACACATTCTCTTTCAGTGTATTTGCAGTTAGTTATGGTATGCAAAACAAAGGAAGAAATTTACAGCACTTGGTCTTATCCAAAAAGTAGCATTGACCAGCTATTTTAAGCAACTAATACTAATGTCTAACGTACAGTCTTGATAAAATTCCATTATCAATGCACTAACTATGCAGGTACAACCTATAAGCAGAATGAGCCCTATGTGTCATCTAGTACTCAACATCATCACTATGCCTAATTCAAATGCTTTGCACTTGAATTTGGAATTTTTCTAAAAGCTTCTTAAGTCTTCTGACATTTCCACTGATTTTGCTGCCAATGTGCAGTATATAGCAATGCTCCCTGGGTAGTTATTTAAAACAAACTGAGGCCATTTAAATGCCTAAATCAAGCTGCGGACCTGTGCAGCAGGCATTTTTAGAATTCAGCAATAACCCTGGCCCAATTAAATCAGATAAAATCCCAGTGACAGCAATTTAGTCTGCACAAACAACAATGGCATATGGACTAAACCTTTTGCTTATTGCCTGAAAGTTGTCTGCAGTGTGAGGTTTGGCTACAGAGGGCACCAAAGATATACTGTACATAGGCATATTGCTTCATCCATTTAGAAAAGGACTTATTTTAGCTACATAGCTAATTTACCATAAAGCTTTATTTTATCCATATATAGGTATTGGGGCTAATTTGCCTAAATTAATGAAAATAGTAAATACCTGAGAAGTAACTGACAGCAACCAATCCGTGAACAGCTCTGTTCAGACATCTTCAGGTAGAATGAAAGCAAACATTGCATAGGTTGCCATTGGTTACTGCTTATAAATTGCCCAGTGTTAGCAAATGAGCCCCACTGTGTTTTGATCTTCGACCAGTTGCTAAAAGTGTAAAAAGATGTGTAGTGATGCAAATAAAATAAGATCTACCCACCATTATCACACCAACTTTAAAAGTGAAAATGTTTTAATGTAAAAAAAGCTGGACTGAGGATATGGCTCCAGTAGACAAAGGTATTATTACACAGTGACCCCAGCAATACATGGCACACTGACTTCAGCATTGTATGAAACATAGGCGCCAGCAATCTATAACATAATCTCCCCTGCATTTAATAACACAGAAGATGATGATTCAGTGATGATAATTGTATTAATTCTGATGCAGAGTGCACTGATTTATATGCTGCCATGTATTGTGAGTCTTATATAATTACAGAATTACCTTGTCTCGTGAATATTATTTATATACTTTGCATATAGCGAGGAAGTCGTAGAAAAGACAGGGAGTTACTGAGTATCTTAGGAGGCACATATATTTACTACTATAGGGCTGTGCTGGCCTTAAGCTGGCACAGACACCCAAAACATAAAATGTGACATTTCTAGCATAGTTCTTTGTTGAGCTTTAGTTCTCCTTTAGTGTGGTTCACTGCAGGCTAGTTATAACTCACACAACAGATTTACAATAGTATGAAAATAACTTACAGGGCTCAACAACAAAATATTTTTGCAGCCTTTTTTGCCAAATTTGACAAATCCAGCAGAGTCCTGCACAACCTTGTACGCTCCTGGTTCCTGAGCATTTGCAAGTTCTACTTCCACATTTGTCACACCCCTTCATACAACCTTACTTTCGCCTTACACTGAAATGGAGAGCAAATAGAGTGCTGTTGAATTAAAAGCTAAATAACTCAAAAAACACAAATCAAAAATGAAAAGCAATTTCAAATAGTCTCAGAATATACCTCTCTTCTACATCATACTGAAAGTTATCGTTAAGGTGAAGCAATGTCCAAAATTGAGAGTTTTTCTCCAAAAAAGTAATATATAATTAAAAATGCAAACCATATATTAGGATATACAGATGAAGGCATTTTGTGCCTATTGGCACCAAACACATCAGGCCTTCATCTGTATGTCCTAATAAATGGTTTGAATTTTTAATTATATTTTTGGCTATTACAATGTTAGAGAAAAACTCTCAATTTTGCCCATTGCTATATGTATATGCACTCATGGACTGGGGTGAACTGTGAGTATATTGTCTCCCTTTATTTTCACTACCTTTGCAATTGGACATTAAAGGGATACTGTCATGGCAAAAAACATTTTTCAAAATGAATCAGTTAATAGTGCTGATCCAGCAGAATTCTGCACTGTAATCCATTTCTAAAAAGAGCAAACAGATTTTTTTTATATTTAATTTTGAAATCTGACATGGGGCTAGACATATTGTCAATTTCCCAGCTGCCCCAAGTCATGTGATTTGTACTCTGATAAACTTCAATCACTCTTTACTGCTGTAGTGCAAGTTGGAGTGATTTCACCCCCCTCCCTTTCTCCCCCCCCAGCAGCCAAACAAAAGAACAATGGGAAGGTAACCAGATAACAGCTCCCTAACACAAGATAACAGCTGCCTGATAGATCTAAGAACAACACTCAATAGTAAAAACCCATGTCCCACTGAGACTCCTTCAGTTACAATGAGAAGGAAAAACAGCAGCCTGACAGAAAGCATTTCTCCCCTAAAGTGCAGTCACAAGTCACATGACCAGGGGCAGCTGGGAAATTGACAAAATGGCTAGCCCCATGTCAGATTTCAAAATTGAATATAAAAAAATCTGTTTGCTCTTTTGAGAAATGGATTTCAGTGCAGATTTCTGCTGGAGTAGCACTATTAACTGATATGTTTTGAAAAAAACATGTTTTCCAAAGAAGGATCCCTTTAATCTATAGTGGTATGTGCTTATATTGGCAATTTGCGCCGATTTTTCTATTCTGTGTAGAGGTGAAGCACCCCTTTAATAAATACAACATTCATATAGGGGTATATTTACAAAACCATGTTGATGTAGACTAAACATCACCCAATTAGCACCACATTACACATGGTAAATTTTCCCTATTATAAAACTGTGTATTGGTTTTTGTTTTTCACAGCTTTTTAAGACACAATTTCTTTCTTTCTTTGTCTTTTCCCATTGACTTGATTCAGTCCCCCCAGGTGGTGTAAAATAAAGGCATAAATTAAAGTTAGTCTGGGTTAAAATAAGGAATCGCGTTTATAAATACTCTTTGTAATAAATAACTCTTTGTAATGGCTAATTTCTACACTACAGATGAATACTTTTCATTTACACTTTTTGGGGGGTAAATAAAAAATATATAATTAGGTTTGAGCTATTCATGAGACAAAAGTAAAGATCATGAGTTGTGTTTCCTTACTATCTTTCATACAGACACATGGACTCTCCTGTCTGCCCTATCCAAGCGCTATACTGCTCAAGTATCACATATCTCCTCAGTTACTTTTTCCTTTTAGATGTAAGCTTGCAAATCAGGTTTTGTTGCCGTGTAAATCTATGTTCCTCACTGACATACATACTGTAGCTGAGTTCACTTAGTATATTCTAAAATGTTTTATTATCATCTTAATTATCACATTTTTATCACTGTGCTTTCTTATAAGCAGCCTTTATATTGTTTTCTCTTCTCTCGTGAGACTTGTGCCAATCTTGAGCTTTGACAATTTTGTATTGACTGTGCCATATGTTACCTGCTACCCACTGTGCCATTTCATGCTGTGTCTGCCATTCATGTGCTGTCTGTTTAGTTCTTTTTTGTTTTACCCAGAGGCATTCTGTCTACCTGTCTGCTAGTCTGAGTGACATTATTTCTTTCTGATTCATCTTATGCTCTCTGAAATTGTCTTTTTTGTCTGGGACAGAGTTGCTTTAAAGCCCTAATGGGCCCAGGGCAATGATCTGATTGGTGGGTGTCTACAGCCCACCCTGAATAAAAATATGGCAGTGCCTAATGCTGGAGCAGGTGGAACATATTACCGGTAGGCCTTTTTGCTAGAATATCTTAATGTGATAGGGAAAATCAGACTCAAGGCCCTCATACACAGGCCAATAAAAGCTGCAGACAGACCGAGTCGACAGCTTATTTGCCCGTGTGTGTGGCCATCCAATGGGCGTCCCCGAACGATATCTGGCCGAAAGTCGGCTGCATCTGTTCGTTGATCTGACCTCCCGTATTGCCTCTATTCTGATCCGATCGTTGGGCGGATCTCCCTGTGTATGGCCACCTTAAGTACAACATCAACCGCTTTTCGGGGTAAGTAAGCCAAACCTTTACTACAGGAGGAAAACTGAAGCCTCATGCACATTTACGTTATAGGCCAATGGTAGACAGGAGGTTTTGTTGCCCATAATGAATTTGCTCCAGCATGGCGAAAACATGTCCAAAACGACCATCCTATGCATTGTATAGTAACTCACTGTTGCATGAACAACTTTATGATGCATATATTTTACAACCAGCTATTTATATTAATTCCTGCAGGAATGTGATTTTGCACATTGCATCTTGTCCCATCTGCCTTATTTATGACCATGGTCATTCTGACCTCCTGAGTACAAAATTGCATGCAACAATTTACAGAACACATTGAACTCAGATCCATTAACTTTAAAACTGCAGTGCTTGCCCTAACAGTGCGATTAGATGAGCATTCACACACACACCATGGCATCACAGTTGTGCAGTGTGTCATCTTTAGTGTGAATTGCAGATTATGCACTGCAATTTAGTTGAAGAACAGAAAGTACTCTGGGCCCTGCTAGCATTCATTTTTTTATGCAATTAGAGAGAAATCCTATAGTCAAATAACAAATGTAGATGTGCACTAGGTGGTGTTGTGCATGTGATTGGGACCTTAAAGAGATACTGACATCAAATAACCTTTTATATATACATGATAACATTATCTTTGAATGCTATTTATAATGTTGCCATAAAAGTATTCATTCTCTAAAGAGTACTCTTTTCCTTTTATAATTAAGTATACTTCACTGGGATAGAAATGAATGGAAATGATGCATAATCTGCTGGGGCTATGTAAATAGAAGATAATAATATAACTAGCTAGTGGTGACTATGTAAATCAGGGATTAAGATATGAGTTCTCCATATAATTGATTCAATTGAGAAAGATATACTGTAAGTAGTACAAAACTAAAAAATTGCAATGACATCCCATCTCACAATGGCCGCAACAGATCTGTCTCGTTTAGGTTCAGTTTTTGTCTACTCAGATCACTGGCTACAAGTATGGATACTTTTTATTTGGCCATGTGTGTCAAATTGTGCCAGATCAGTTATTTCAATAATTTCAAGTAGACAGTCTATCCCAGCAGGAGACAAGGGAAAGAATAAAACATCTTAACTAAACAACAAGCTGCTGGTAACCCTTTAAATAGATTGTTTGGCAAAGCTATAAGAAGAGAAACCAGTAATTAGAACTTGCTATAAGAAAAAACAATGTTGCACCAATTAACTGTGATGATAACGTAATCCTAATTTAATCACAGTTGCTAATGGAACAAAGTAGTTGCAATATCCCCTTCACACCTTTCTGCAAAGATGCACAGTTCTTCTAATGAAATCAGCATACACTTAGAAATACATTTTATTATTTAACCCATGTAGTTGTGATAAGTAGTATATCATTTTAAATGAATGGGCTTGTTGTTGGATTATTTCCTTCCACATTCCTGTCTCTTTATGATATATACAATTCTTCATAGACAATTCATTTTAAGAGACAAAGTTATTTATCTAAAATATGTCACTTTAGGTTAATGTTCTGCAGTTTGGTGGTGTATCAGATATTTGGGCAGATGTCTATTTTATAGAAGAGATCAGGGGGATATAATCAATAAAATTGTTAGTAAGATAAGATGAAGTATAACCTGTAGATATTATTCACATTTTGATGCACACTAAGTAAATATGTTTTAATAAAGACGACCAGTATAATTGCTTTATTTTTCATCACAGTGGCCTAATAGGAGTCTGTGTGGGCACAAATTACCAATTTGTGAATAAACACGTCTTAATCAGTTATCCTACTTATTACTAAAGATCACATGCATTATATTCTGTCCTGAATGCATGGAAACAAGTTACATTTATTAGTTTTGCAAGACTTTTAACATTGATATATAGTAAAATAAAGAAGAAGCTGACCCTTGCCAATCTTTTCCACAGTTCCTCTACCGCAGTGATTCCCAACCAGTGGTTGATGAGCAACCTTTTACTCTCAAGCCCCTTGGATGTTGCACCTCAATGTAGGTGCTTTCTTATTGAATTACTGGATAAAATACCATGTGTACTGCCAAGTAGAGGCTCCTGTAGGCTGCAAGTCCATACAGGAGCTACCAATAGTCAATCACAGCCCGTATTTGGCACCCAAGAACTCTTTGCATGCTTATGTTGTTCTCCAACTTTTTTTTACAGTTGAATGTGGCTCATGAGTAAACGAGGACCCAGTAGAGCAGGGGTCCCCATACCAACATATATTAAGGGCGTCCATGTTGGGCTGGCACTACTTGTAAGAAAAGTGTTTGGTGCCTGTGTGCTATCAGCAAAGTGAGTAAGATATCCTGGAAAAAGGCGAGCACTCACAGGTCTTAAGATGCAAAAAATCTGTAAAATGTATTGAAAATAAATAACTGACGTTTCGGCTAATCCAATAGCCTTTCTCAAAGGATATATATTAAGGATCAGCACCAAAGGTTACAGGGAATAGACAAAAGCCTATTGAAAAACCTTATTGTGATTGTACATAATAAAAATTTCTGTAGAAATTCAGTAGAGGTTCTGGCTATAAATTAGTATAAAGTGCTGCTGTACATAAAAAGCAGCATCCAGAAAAATTATCTTGATTTACCAAACAGACAGATTTGGATAGTTACAGACCCATAGCATTAACAGAGTATACAGGCCTGGACTGGCAATCTGTGGATTTTGGAAATTGCCAGAGGGGCCACTGTAGGATGCCATAGACAGTGAATATTAACTGAGTTGGTGTGGAGGGGTTATATGGGCCTCTGTTTGCTTGAAATAACAGGGCCTATTTTGTATCCCAGTCGGGACTTGGAAGTATATTACATGGCTCCAAAGGTAATCCTGTGATATCACACCTGACTTGCTTCATTGAGGACAGCTTCTTCAGAAAAAGATATGAAGAAGCTGTCCTCAGTGAAATGCATCAGACATGACGTCCCTTCAAGGCCACTTCATCATTTATTTAAAAGACTCTGATCCATTTAACCCAGATGGATTCCTAGTAGTTCCCAGTTCGAAATTTTTCCCAGCCAAGAAAGTGTTTAAAGGAGAGCTTCACAAAAGCAGCAATGATCCAGGACTTCAAACTTATCACAGGGGGTCACCATCTTGGAAAGTGTATGCGACACTCACATGCTCAGTGGGCTCTGAGCAGCTGTTGAGAAGCTAAGCTTATCGGTCGTCGCAAGTTATCAAGCAGAAAATTAGGTTGGCCTGTAATCGAAGCTGATGATTAAATCCTGAAGGTAGTTGCACTGGTTTCTGTGCAGCCATCTAGTAATTATCTTAATTACTAATCAGCCTTATATTTTGACATTTATATTCTATGTTTACTGTATATTTTGTGTCAGTCCCTAAGCTCAGTAAGTGACAGCAGCACAGAGCATGTGCAGTGAATCAGCAGAAAAAAAGATGGTGAGCTCCTGGGCATCTTTGGGAGCACAGATCTTACCTGATAAATGGCTATGGTTGCCCAGGGCTGGTACAGAAGCACAAAACATAATGTACACCATTTCTAGCTACTTCTTTAGTTAAGCTTTAGTTCTCCTTTAACGAAGTGGCACATTTATCAAAGCTGATTAATGTGTTCCAGTAGATTGGGCAGTCAAACACATTTTGTTCTATGGAGTGTTCGACGCTTCCCACACACAGTACTTGGTAACCTTACACAGCTGGTAAGAGCCATTGGTACACAAGGCCTTTTGATTGACATTACAACTAGAGGCAATGAAAGCACTTCCCAGTGGCAACAAAGAGAACCTCTGTATGTAGCATGCAGTCCAGGATTGATGCTGTACACTGTGTCATACGCTCTAATGAGCAGGGCCCTTATTACCTCCTGTATCAGTCAGTATTTGTATGTAACTTGTATTTTGTATAAAAATAAAAATCTATTGTGTCACATTGAGAAATATCTTGCATCTAATAAATGTTTCATAATAATAATAAAAATAATAGTCTGAAAAGTTACTCTTTTGCTTGTTTTGGGACCCAGTAACACTTAAATGAAGCAATAGAGACTAAAGCAGAGAGGGTTAACCATATGCTGTACACCAACACAAAACATTCTGGAACCAATTATGGAAATGCTAAGTACAGTACATTCAAAATACAATGGTATGCCGGGAGTGGTTTTTTGGAAGAAGTATTACTTCCTAAATGAGGAAACATATGATTCTCTGCTTGGTGCAGGAAAAACAAATGCTAGGCTGGATGTTTTGTGTTATTTTTGGAAAAGACATTTGTGGTAGAATGTATGTGGAAGTCACTGAGGCCTGTCCACTTGAAGGGCTCAAAGTGTTTCCTGAACAGTCCTCCTTCACTCATCACCTCAGACAGCTATTATTAACAATGTGTGACTGGGACCTTGGCTGCACAATCACTCTGTCAATTACCTTTTGCCCTGCTCTGAAAGGAAAGCTGAGAAGAATAAAACTTCTCAGCTGGGGGTTGTGCTAATTCAACTATGTGACCTGCTCTCCGCATTCAAAACCAAATAAATGCTGCCTGTCCTTCTTTAGGCCCCAACAAAAGCAAATGAAGGTGTAGGTACTTCCACTGCAGGGATTCTTCACTATAGTCTGCTCAACCAGAACTGCATTTAATCGGGACGGTAATGAAATGGCTTATTCATTAAAAGTATAAAATACCTATGCTCAACAATTGTGAAAATTTGTTTGTGCATTTGGATACGGGTGTAAATAATCTGCAGAATCAAGCGAAATTACACAATAAGAAAAGTTTATAATACAGTTGTTTTCTCTTAAAGAAGCAGTCTACCTTTTAATAAAAAATTATTTTTTAACAGTTATGTTCATAAGTACTTCAGCAAGATACTTTATACCTCAACTTACTGGAAACCTATGTTTACTGAGACCGTGAGAAGCAGGATTTAGTAGTGCTGTTCAGTAAATTGCTACCAAATATCTCTTGGCTACAAATTACCAGTTAATCACAGTTCAACCTAATGTACGGCTTAATTTGGAAGATGCAATCTGTATAGACAGTACTGCATCTGCACTCAAAGTGGTAATAAATAGGCAGTACTGTTTCACTGAGAAAAGATGGCTTTGTATAGGCATATAATATGACAACTTCTATTTATATGCATACATGAATTCTGTGTACATAAGGAGACTTATTTTACTGTGTGTATATATATATATATGTGGTATTATTAGTAATAGTATTATTAATAGGGATGCACAGAATCCACTATTTTGGATTCGGCCGAACCCCTGAATCCTTTACGAAAGATTCGGCCGAATACCAAACTGAATCCAAATCCTAATTTGCATATGCAAATTAGGGGCGGGAAGGGAAAACATATTTTACTTCCTTGTTTTGTGTCAAAAAGTCACGCAACTTCCCTTCCCCCTAATTTGCATATGCAAATTAGAATTCGGTTCGGCCGGGCAGAAGGATTCGGCCGAATCCGAATCCTGCTGAAAAAGGCAGAATCCTGGATTCGGTGCATCCCTAATTATCAATAAATATATATATATATATATATATATATATATATATATATATATATATATATATATATATATATATATAGTCAACACAAGAGTCCTCTGCACTCAACCCATTATCAATATATTTAAGACAGCGACATTTTGTGCATACTGCTACTAAAAAATGCCTTACCCTTTAAACAAAACAGGGATTGTTTGTCCATATATTGCAATATATTTAAGCTGGCCAAACTACGTCAAAGTCATCCCATATCTGGCCAGTCCTATGCTCAATTTTCATCTGATTCATTAAGAATTCTATTGCTTCATTATACATTTTACAAAGGGACTAGGTTTACCTGCAACTTACTAGCTGCTTTCAAAGTAAAAACTCCCAAACTTGGCTGCCCTTTTATTAGACACCAGTGGGATCACCTGACTATAGCTGGGAACGGTGGGAGCTACACATGGAGCTGGTCACTGCTCCTGTATAAACTATAACAAACAGGGGAAAGTTGTGCTCACCACTATTTTTTAAAACCAATAGGCGGGGGTGCAATGAGGCTGTGACCACAAAATACATATAGTCAAATACAACAGTCCTCTGCACTCAACCCATTATCAATATATTTAAGACAGCGACATTTTGTGCATACTGCTACTGAAAAATGCCTTACCCTTTAAACAAAACAGGGATTGTTTGTCCATATATTGCAATATATTTAAGCTGGCCAACTACGTCAAAGTCATCCCATATCTGGCCAGTCCTACGCTTAATTTTCATCTGATTCATTAAGAATTCTATTGCTTCATTATACATTTTACAAAGGGACTAGGTTTTACCTGCAACTTACTAGCTGCTTTCAAAGTAAACCTCCATACTCCATACATATATATATATATCGCTCTAACGTGATATCACATTTAAATCAAAGGCAAGCAATATGTGTGCAACTGCGGGTATCTATGAGCACAGAGATGGAGAGAATCAATAATGTTCACTCCCACATAGAGGACAACCCCTTTTTAAGATAAAGTTTTTTTAGTGTTTTTTGCATGTGGGAATATTGAGATGGAGAAACCCCTGACCGCAAAATCTCTGTTGTGGAAACATGCTATTTAAAAAGGTAGTTCACCTTTATGTTAACTGTTAGTATGTTATAGAATGGCCAATTCTAACTTTTCAATTGGTCTTTAATATTTATTTTTTATCGTTTTTTAATTATTTTCCTCTTTCAAATGGGCGTTACTGACCCCATCTAAAAACAAATCGTCTGGAAGGCTACAAATTTAATGTTATTGGTATTTTATATGAATCTTTCTGTTCAGGCCTCTGTTGAAATTTCAAACTGGAGAGCTGCTGAATAAAAAGCTAAATAACCCAAAACCCACAAATTGCAAAAAAAATCAAACCAATTACAAATTGATTCAGAATATCACTCTCTACATCATACTAAAAGTTAACTCAAAGGTGAACAACGCCTTTATGATGGCATTATACATAAACATCCATTTGTTTGAAAAGCTCACCAAATGAGTGGATCTTTGTCTGACCTGGCCACCTACATACTGGACCACATTGGGTAGATTGTATTGTTTGGCCCCCAAGCCAATAATTGGACCATAATAGGGACCTATGCAGGCCTGTCGGTGTGATTTTACTTGCCCAATATAAATATGGCTGAGTTTCGATTAGATATCTGTCAGGGAGGCAGACTGCATTAAGGGGGCGGAATCAGCGACCTAGCATCCTAAATATCCAAGCTATTATGGAGACAAATACAAAGCTACAGCATACTTAACATGGAATTGGAATTCTTAAAATGCTAAAGACTATTAAAAACAGGGTCACTTTTACAATTGCAGGGGCAGAGGGCAAAATACAAAAAAATGGAAGCAAAGCACCATGTTTTGTGTACTTTACACCCTGTCCCAGCGTTGTTGAACAAAAATAGCCATCAAGAGAAAGTTTACCACTGCTGGGCCTGTAGAAAAAGACATAGGCAGGCATTTTTTTTTATATTCACCAGCAATCCAAACAGTGTAAAGAATTATTTTTAAGAATTTTATATAGCAGTGCCAGGGGAACAACATGCAATGCAATAATAAAAAAAATGAATATTTATTAACATAAGTCCTAAAAATGGAATACTGGAGATATCTTTGCAGCTCTTATAAAAAAATAATAATGGCAAGCATTTGTTTTCCACACAACTAATGCCACCTGATTTGTCCTTGTGCGCATTTGATGGCAGATACTAAGCAGCCGACGCAGCTTAAGCGGCTTCCTGTCTCATTTGTTCCCTCACTGGCAGAATTGTTCATCATACAGTCACTTTGCTGGCAGTCACTTTCATTTGAATTTGACTGACCGAGGAAGCCAGGGTTATTTGTAAAGAACAACAAGGCTTTTCATTCATAATTTCAGTAGGAGGACTGGTTGCTAATGATGGGAGTGTGAATAAATTGGGCCTATTGCATTCAGGGCAGGAAGAAGCTCAGAGACTATCAAATGAGAGGAAGGAGGTGTAGGTGAAAGTGTTCTGTAAGAAAACGAACAATGGAAATTGGATCACTCGTGTATTTGAATACAAATCAGCTTATAAGGTGTGACAATGCTAAAAAGACGAACACAGGAAGAAAAGTAAGAGCAGCCTAACGCTGTATTTCAATTAACCACTCTCTGTCATCTGTTCCCAGGTCATTCTTTTAGAGTCTAAATTCCTAACAAAGTGTGTACTGCTTCGCAATGCCCTCGTTTTATGCCATTACACTTCCCTATGACACTTGCTTATGATGGGTAAATGATTCATTTAGCATGTTGGATATTGTTACTCTCAGATGGAAACTGTATAACCCAGTGCTTTAAAATCAAACAAAGAAACAAATTAAATTCATTCTATTACTATTTAATAGATTCACTTTTCCCCACACAGCAAGTAACTATAGGGCAAATTCACTAACCTCCGGAAATTCGCCAGCGACGGCTTCGCTCACATCGCCGCACTTCGCCAGCCGAAAATTTGCGAGGACAACGCTAATTCACTAAAATGCAAAGTTGCGTCTAGAGCGTCAAACTATGGCAAAGTTTTGCTATCGTTAATTTGGCAAGCAAAGCCACAAAAACAGCCGAAGCCGAACTCCTGAAGCGCAAAAAGACCCGAAGTCACGAAAACAGACGAAATTGAAGTCCTGAAGCTGCGAAAAGAGGCGAAGTGGAAGTCCTGAAGCCACGAGTTCAATTCTACTGAACACCAATGTGGGTTTTTGTTTTGTTTTTTATTTCCCTGGCCACCAATGTATTATTTTAATATTCTATAGGCCCCTGCCACCAATGTTTTTTGTTTGTTTTTTTAATTTTGGGGCCCCAATTATTTTTTTAACTTGTATGGGTGGCCCTGGCACCAATGTTTTTTTAAAAAATATTTTTTGGGACACCAATTTTTTTAACTTGTAAGGGGGGCTGTGGCCCCAATGTTTTTTTTTTTTGTTAAAAATTTTGGGGCCCCAATTTTTTTTTAACTTGTAAGAGGGGCCCTGGCACCAATGTTTTTTTAAAAAATATTTTTTGGGGCACCAATTTTTTTTAACTTCTAAGGGGGGCCATGGCACCAATGTTTTTTTTAAAAAAAATTTTTGGGGCCCCAATTTTTTTTAACTTGTAAGGGAGGCCCTGGCACCAATGTTTTTTTTTTTTTAACTTATAAGGGGGCCCTGACCATCAATAGCTTTTTATAACTTGTGTATGGAGGGGTTACTTTTTTAGCGCTGATGTCTATGTGGTCTTTGGGTGGGATGGAGTGGGTGGGATCTGGGGTGGGGCTCGGGTGCTAGCGTGGGCGGGGCCCAGGGGGCCCCGAAAAATTGCTTGTACGGGGCCCCGTGATTTCTAATGGCGGCCTGGGTAGCAGATATGTCAACTCAACTGTTTTATTTTCAGGAGTACTAATATAAGTCCTCCACACCCAGTCATCCACAGTACCAGGTCTGGCACCTGCTGTCAGTAACTTGTCTGGAGCAGTGGAGCAGTGGAGCAGGGATCACAGCAGGGTGTAGTACAGGCATGGCCAAGATATTCCCGGACCCTTTTGGATTTATATTTGTATTAATAAATGAACCATATTATAGCTACTGTGGTGCTTTGAGAAGCCTTCTGCAATAGTTAATGTTATTCTGTACCATCCAATAAGACTTGTTTAAGAACCCAGGACATGGCACAAAATGTTCAGACCCAAACTGCCATGTTGCAGATGCATACAGTGCCACAATATGAACACACTTGTTTGAAAGCAGACTGATTGATTCCTATGGATTACAATACCTGGTACAAAAATGTTTTACTTTTATTACACTACCCCACAAGTGACTGGAGCCTTACTACTGCCATTGTTGCCAGGTTTGTAGCAGGGTCAGCACTGAGGTGATATATCCAGCACATAGGACAAACTATTGGCTTGTAATATTATCATATATATTCATGCTATCTAAGCAAAAGGACAGCAGTGAGATCTAGGGGCCTCACTGCCAACTATTGCCTTTATAGTCCCTGGCATCACAAATACTGCTCTTGCTTAATTGTTTTATTTTACTTTAGCAAAAAGATCTGTGGGAAAAACTAAAAAAGGTAACATTTTAATTGGAAAAACAATCCCATCTTTGTTACGTTTTCTTTCCCACATACTATATCAAAGTATGTGTTCATGCTAGTAAATAACATAAAAGTAATAGGTTCCAATGACGAGCAATTTCTTATTTCCTCTTAGGACCATAAAATGCTTCAGTGTATCAGCCGAGAGTAAACTAATAAACCATGACTCACAGTTATAAAGCAATGCAAAATTCACACATTTATTGCTTATAATAATTTAGAATGCAATTAGATGTTTGTTTCAGGCATATAATAAAACAGCAGAAGCAGAATAAGAAAATGCAGTTAAAATACACCTGGGACAAAAACTCTATTTTGGACTTATGCAAATGAAGAAATAAAAACATCAACATATTCATAATATATATATATTTAACAAGAGCCATGAATATCCTGAAAATTATATCCTTATAAATGGTGCTTAGTGATGTCGTCAGTTATAATTGGTGCAAAAATTGTTACATGACTGACTGAAACTTGTGTATTATAATAAATAATGAGGATATTAGAAGTCACCTCGGAGTTCCATAACCCGTATAAAAGCAATCAGTCATCCACCTCATGCCTTTATATGGTTTTGAAACATCCACAGTGATAACATCCTTATATTTTACAAAAGGGGTATATTATTATATTATAGATTAGTTCCCATTGCACATTTGACAAAAATGACCATCACAAATTTACCAATCATCAATTATAACTGACAACTTTGTTTATTTTACATAATAATCATGGCTCTTGTAAATTATAAGGATATTAGAATTCTCAGATAACTTTTGTATACTATATAAAAGCTAGATCCCACAGGGTTTATAAAGGGCAAACAAGTGTATAATAGTATGGTTTGTACTATCCATGTTGCTGTTTTGCCAAATACAAGTTTATATAGTGAATAAAGTACCCCCTCTTGTTAAATATAAGGATATTATAAGTTACCGAGGAGTTTCATGACCATATAAAAACACGAGGCCGAAGGCCGAGTGTTTTTATACAGGTCATGGAACTCCGAGGTAACTTCTAATATCCTCATATTTTGCAACTGGGGGTACTTTATTTATTATAATACACAAGTTTCAGTGAGTCATGTGACGGAAATGACATCAGAACTCACCGTTTATAACTGATGACATCAGAACTCACCGTTTATAAGGATATAATTTATAGGATATTCATGGCTTTTGTGTATTATATAGTGAATAAAGTACACCCTCTTGTAAAATATAAGGATATTATAAGTTACCGAGGAGTTTCATGACCATATAAAAGTACGAGGCCGAAGGCCGAGTGTTTTTATACAGGTCATGGAACTCCGAGGTAACTTATAATATCCTCATATTTTACAACTGGGGGTACTTTATTTATTATAATACACAAATTTTAGTGAGTCATGTGACAGAAATGACATCACTACTCACCGTTTATAACTGATGACATCACTACTCACCGTTTATAAGGATATAATTTACAAGATATTCACGGCTTTTGTGTATTATATATATATAATTTCCATTGTGCAAGCATGCATTTTATGACTTTTCTGCATAGTAATGAATTTGACTTTTACATTGTTTAGACTTTGCTGTTCTTCTGCTCTGGCTACTGTCCAGAATGGTTTAACCCTTTACTACTTTGTCATCAACCTCCTAGTGATGTTGCCAAAGGCACACATACCTGTGGCTATCCTGCAGCAAACCCAAGTAGCCTAGCACTGTCCTTTAAAGTATAGCTAGAGAGCTAGGTGTTGCCTATGCCAATCATTATAGATCCATTTGAACTACCTACAGTTATATTTTATATATAACTGTCTTAAATATATTGATAATGGGTTGAGTGCAGAGGAATCTTGTATTTAACTTTATGTATTTTGTGGTCACACCCTCATTGCACCCCGCCTAATGGTTTTAAAAATTAGTGGTGAGCACAACTTTCCCTTGTTTGTTATAGTTTATACAGGAGCAGTGACCAGTTCCATGTTGTAGCTCCCACCCTTCCCAGCTATAGTCAGGTGATCCCACTGGTGTCTAATAAAAGGGCAGCCAAGTTTGGGAGTTTTACTTTGAAAGCAGCAAGTAAGTTGCAGGTAAAACTTAGTCCCTTTGTAAAATGTATAATTTAGCAATTGAATTCTTAATGAATCAGATGAAAATTAAGCGTAGGACTGGCCAGATATGGGATGACTTTGACGTAGTTGGCCAGCTTAAATATATTGCAATATATGGACAAACAATCCCTGTGTTGTTTAAAGGGTAAGGCATTTTTCAGTAGCAGTATGCACAAAATGTCTCTTTCTTGAATATATTGATAATGGGTTGAGTGCAGAGGACTCTTCTATTTGACTATATGTATTTTGTGGTCACAGTCTCATTGCACCCCTGCCTAATGGTTTTAAAAAATAGTGGTGAGCACAACTTTCCCTTGTTTGTATATATATATATATATATATATATATATATATATATATATATATATATATATATATATATATATATATATATAAATATATATATATAAATAATTTGGTCTTCCTTCACTAACTAATAATCACTATATAAGTAAATATTAACAATATTCTGCCTGTGTTGGCTCACTTTAAGCTTCTCTGGTGCTCACCCAGCTGGACTAATCAACCATTTTTAGTTTGCATCTTAAAAGTCCAGGCAAGGACATCATGATAAAAAACACATTATCATTTGCTGACTGAATATGCTTGACTGACCTCCTTTATCTCCATGGGTCAGAGTGCTAGCGAGAGAGACTACGCAACTTTGCTGTCAGCTTATAGGGGGAAGGGCAGAAGTCTAATAGTTTATAATTCAAAAACTGCTCCGTTTTAGCAGCAGGAACTGTAAAGCTCAGGTGTATTATTTTATTTTAAATATTTAAAACAAGACACATTTTTAATGTTAAAAAATTACATTATAGGCTTTACAGAGCAAGCAGTCATCCATGTAAAAAAGGGTTTTCTTTTATACAGTTAGTTTGAAACCTCAAGATTACAATTTATGTGATGTAAGGTATATGTGTTTTATTTATAAATACTAATAAGGCCTCACCAATATGCAGCAAGGCCATTTCTCCATGGTAATACTGAAGTGGTTAAAACAAAAGCTTAGATATGCTGAGCCCTGGGACGGATCCAGTGCCATTAATCATCTCACTATTTTGAACAAGTTGGCAGAAGGGAGTTGTATTGTAAAGGTGAAACAGGAAACTAGCAATTGAAACACACATTACACGTTTGCCTACATTCCTGCGTTTTCCAGTCTCTCCAAGCCTGATCTTGAATCACTTGAGAACATTTCGTGTATGAAGTGAACAAGTTGAAGATCCCAAGACAACAATCTGCAGCTTATGTTCCACCCCACAGAAAAAAAAAAGTTCACATTCCAGCATTCTTAAACCAGAATGTCTTTGTGCATAATTCAACTTTTTGTTTCATAGAGTTTCATTGCACGCCTGATTGATGGATTTTCACTGATCTCGTGACAGTTCGTTCTGGTTTATTTCTGTTTGTGTAATAAATATACCGGGCTGCAAAAAATGCTGGGCTTCACAGATAAATTATCATTAAAATGACTCTGTATTATTGTACAGTGGAATGGACACTCTTATCAAATGATCATCCTTTTTGAATTTGATTCAAAGTTTAAAGTCTGCTCCATACCAATCAAATGTATCATGTGAATCTTGAAAACATAAGGGCAAGGTCTGGATACTATAACAGATCCTCAGATTTTCAAGTAAAGCTTACTTTCTTCTTTTTTTCTCCATTTTCAATGCACAACAAGCAGGCATAGTTCAGTGTGCACAAGTCATATTACAATGAGCTGCCATATTGGTTACCTAGACAAGGCATTTCCCCAGGCAGTTGTGTAGCTTCATGGGTTGCAAGAATTGTGACTGTAACTGCGCCCCACTAAAGAGAAAAATTGGGGATATGGAGGCAGAGAAGAAGTGGACACAATTGTTTGAGTGCTGTAAGGACAAGAAGCTGCACAAAATGTTTTGAGTGTATTGTAATAAATGGTCTTAAAGGGAAGCCAAACCCAAAAAGTTATTTGATAATAAACTTGCTCAAAATTCTTTCTTGAGCACTTTTGTGTGTTACATGAATTTTCTGTTTTTAGCTGTTGTTGCATTTTAGACTGCTGACACCAGGCTTGAGAAACAGTAACCATAGAGTTAACTAAATATAGGAAGTGCATAAAAAGTATTTAGACAGTTAGGGTCACTGATACGACTTAGGAAGAATTCTGTTGAACTGAAAGCCTAATAGCAGTATAAAACTGCTTATATTCTTAACAGTATGTTATAGATAACATTTCCAAACGCTTTTAGTGGTCTTAAGCTGGCCACAGACGCAAAGATCCGATCGTATGAATCAACGTACAATCGGACTTCCCCATCTCCCGACCTGCCATTAACCATTCAGATCAAATAAAGTACAAAAGAACAGATCAGCCGATGTTCTGCCCCTGACAGCAATTGTACGAAAGTTATGTCTGACCAAAGCTAGTGACAGTCTCCCTCTGAAAATCGTATGATTGGCAAAGCATGCAGAGATACATGAAAAAGGTCCAGATGTGGACCGAAACGTCGGTTTGATACCATGACAATAAAAAATATTACATTTTAAAAGGGAGTGCTGGTCTACTGATAATTGATGTATATATATATATATATATATATATATATATATATATATATATATATATATATATATATATATAACTAAAGGAATGGTGCACTCCGTAGACAAAATGAATACCTGGGTGCCAGCATGGGAAATAAGCAGTGAACAAGGATTGCAGCACTCACAGGGTTTTAGTAAAAAAACAAAAAAATGTTTAAGGCTTAATAATAAAAATTTTTTTGTTTTTCACAAAAACCCTGTGAGTGCCGCAATCCTTGTTCACTATATATATATGCAACAAGTCCTGTTGCAATGTATGTTGCAATATTAAATATGTATTGAAGGATATATACTGATAACATTGTGCTTATACATCCGGACAGCACACGATTTCCCTTTAACTGCCCTGATTGTAAAAACTTGATTCATATAAGACAAAAATGACCAGCATTAAGTGAACATGTGTGTAAAACCGATGTTTCGGTCCCGATTTCTAAACAGGGATCGTAACGTTGGTTGTACACATATGTGCACTTAATACAGAACTTTTGATGCACAAGACTCTTGGTTGCTGATCATTTTGTCTTATAGAGAGAAAGAATTATAGTAATTTGTAGAATGCATTTAAAAATCTTTGCATACTTCCAAACCAATATCACTTTAGTGACCATGAAGTACAAGGTACTGTTTTATTACTGAGAAAAAGAAAATCATTTGACATATATAAAATGTGTTTAAAATTACCTCTGCGGGAGATGGCACTAATTTGGAATTTTCTGAATGAGAGTTTTTGTATAAGGGGTGCCATATTGTAAAAAAAAAACATATAGAGAGGGGGTAGTATTTATTTCCAGAAAAGGCAACATATAGATACTGAAGACTGAAGCATAATTTGATTACTACTAAATTGTAATGAATTCTGGTTTACTGAAATATCTAGAGAGCCTATACACAGATCTCTCCAGTCTTCACATGATCTTGGCTCCCTTTGCCCGCAGGGGATCATAATCGTCCAGTTTATAAAAAAAACAGAACTGAATATTATTTGCAGAGAAAGGGGAGCAAGTCGGTTGTAATTTTCAGATCCCAAGAGCAGCTCGGATAATACAGCCTGACTTTTAGAGGACAGAAGCTTATTTAACCCTGTAGTGTGACTCCTCTGCATTCAAGCATGTTCCCCTCCATGTTCCCCTCCAACTTAAATGTTGTTTTTGATCCGATTTTCATGGCTGAACGCCACACTGATCTGTACAAAGACAAAGTAACCAAAGGCAAGTTATTGCCTCAGTCCACCAGCCTCCCACGAAACCTTCAGAGGTCAGCGTGGAATTATTGGTCGGCAGTGAAAGGGTTAGCAGAGAGGAAGTAACTTTAGGATTATTTCCGAAAGGGAGGGAGCGAGAATTGACTGTGCATGTTAATAGGTCCTGGTTAGGACTGCATTCCGCACATGCTCGCCGTATCAGGCAGATGATAAACAACCGCTCGCGACTCCCTCTAGCGGAAGGACGAGAAGTGCACGTCTCCCGGGCTGCCAGTCAGCAGGGATATGTCGCATCCGGCTGCCTCTATTGACACTTAGCAGTGAGGGGGGATGGGGAAGGTGTGGATTAAACTCTCAGCTCTCTGTGCTTTTTGCCAGTGGCTTTGTGTTTGTTATGTAGATGGCAGGAGAGAGAGAACAGCTAAACCAATACTCCTGTGTTAGTGTCAAGTGAACTCAGGGCACCCACCTGTTGTCCTTTAGGATCCATTTGTAGGAAGGTATATGTGTGCAGGTCTGGACTGAGATTCAAAATAGGCCGTGGCATTTCAGTTACACGGAGGCCCAAACAACCCCCACCAGCCCAATATACAGTGACTCTATGACAACTTACAGCAGCCCGCTGGCATTTGCCAGAACCCACAGTCCGGGCCTGTATGTGTGAATTAATCCCCACACTTGCCTATAGCTGCTCTAATGCAAGGGGCCTCCATAAAGCATGACCTTTATGCATGCAGCAGCAATCTTGCACCGAATCCTGCATTTATAGCATTATTAATAACTTACCGTTGTTCTACTCTGTCTAACCTTGTGTTGTTTTCATTTGCGAGCATGGCAGGAGAGAGCGCGCAGTCACTGGAGCAAATGTAAAATGTTATTCTTGTCCCAGTAACTGTGAATTAACTTAGAATGGGACAATACCACAAAAAAGCAGAATGGTATGAAACCCACTATATGGAAATTATTAGCCTGATGTATTTACTGGTACTATTACTTATAAACTATTACTAATAAACTTGCTGCATCCAGGCCCAGACTGTAAATCTGGGGGTTCTGGAAAATGCCAGACGGGCTGCTGTAAGATTCCACAGAAAATCACTATTGTGGGGGCTCTTTGGGCCTCTGTGTAGGTGGCATGCCAGGGCTTATTTTGACTCCCAGTCCAGACCTGTGAGCCTTGATTGCACCAAGAGAGCCCAGGCAATTTAGGACCATAGAGGGGAAATAAAAAGTTGTGCCACCTGACTTCAGAGCTGGAAATTGCCCCTTGTATCATTGTCCTTTTTACTTGTCAGAAGTGTTGGCAGCCTTAGGGTAGTACTCCACAAGTGTTTTTCTTCAGATCAACGCCCGGCGTCAAAACACACGAGAGAAGCCAGATGAAGACGCAGGCGTCAAGATTCTAATTAGACTGAATGAAAAGTTGCAGGTAAAAACTACATTACATCCGACGCGGTACGACTGTCGGATGTGGACGCAGAAAGCAGCGTCTTCATCTGACAGTCGGACCTCCGACTTTTCATTCAGTCCAATTATACCAGTGACTTGTCGCCTGCGTTTTGTCGCTGGGCCTCAATCCGTCGAAAAACGCTTGTGGAGTACTACCCTAGTCAGAATTTCTTTAACTACAGCCACACAGCAGCTGTATATGCACTGTATAATAAGGCAAGTAAATCCTCCAAACCTTTGTTGGACTGCACAGACCACCTGTAGGATTTCCATGTTCAGCAGCCCTATGCATTTAAAGTTCTAGATGCCTATGAATAAGGGAGTTTATCCCAAAACACGTTAGGTGCTATAATAAAGCCCTTCCAGAAGTGCCTTCCAATTCTTCAAGTTCAAGTAACCTCATTCTTATGTTGACTGTAATTTTGCACTGTGCACAAGCACAAGGGGGAAGACTGGGGGAGATGAATATAATAAACAGCAGCCCTATGCAAGCTTGTGGTCAGAAGTCTGCTGTTGTTATATACGGGCAGCAAAGCAAAAGTCACACGGACACTTCTGGTCAACAGTTATGCTGACAAAGCCATAAAAAAAGGAACTAAACTACATACAATGGTTGCAACCATGCCATGGCATAGCCTTTTTTTGAAAATCAACATGGAGAAAATGTATCCAAGAAACAGTGGCCACTGAAATATGTAGTAAAGTTGTAGTAGTAAAATCTTGGTCACCTGCTTCTGCGAGTGATTTGTCACATCTATGTTTGATTTGCTTTTTAGGAAAGGAAAAACTGATATGAAATTCTATTATATTGTCCAGCATTATTCTATAGGGTGTCTTCGTTACAAAACGTTAATCTGTTACAAATGTAGTTAACTTCATCGGTCAGCTGCCCATTGGAGGGTTCTGGGAGATGTAGTTTTACAATAATGGGGGTGGGGGTTAAAGGTTGGGGCTCCCTACTTTAAAGAGATACTGTCATGGTAAAAAAATGTTTTTATTCAAAACTCATCAGTTAATAGTGCTGCTCCAGCAGAACTCTGCACTGAAAGCCGTTTCTTAAAGGAGCAGATTTTTTTACATTTAATTTTGGAATCTGGCATGGAGCTAGACATATTGTCAGTTTCCCTGCTGCCCCCAGTCATGTGACTTGTGCTGTGATACATTCAGTTACATTGAGTAGGAGAAACAACAGCCTGCCAGAAAGCAGTTCCATCCTAAAGTGCTGGCTCTTTCTGAAAGCACATGACCAGGCAAAATGATGGCTGCCTACGCACTAATATTACAACAACAAAAAAAATACACTTGCTTGGAATTAAATGTTATATTATTTGCAGTGTAAGTGTAATTTAGAAATAAAAACATCATAACAGAATCCCTTTAAGTGGATCAAGGATGCAATTTTTCCTCTAAAGCTGTAAATGCAGAAGATTGTCCTTTTATGCACTTTATTTAAGGCTGAATAGAAGAGACTTTAGTGAAATGGGGGAAGTTGCAAGAAGCCCTTGCTAAGGGCAGGTGTGTGCATGTAAAGTTGCAGCTTCTTTTACACTGGACAGGCTGTGCACCCTGAAATGAACGCGTGTACAATAACAACATTGTGTCCTGCCCAGCAGCAGCAGCAGCAGCAATAATAATAATAGCACTGGGTTAGTTAGGAGCACAGGCTTCCCCACCCACTTGAGGCTCAGCGCTGCTTAGGCCATTGCCCTCTGTGAGATGATCCCTCCTGCTGCTCTCAGAGCTGGGAGTGTGAGTGAATGTAGCCCGCAGAGCCAATGAGCTGGGACCGGATGCGATATATCCTCTGGGACAACAACTGCTCTGTTCCTCCTCACTTCCACATGACGCCATTTAGCGCTGTTGCTGCCTGGGATCCCGAGAGCGGAGCAGCTCAGTCACCTCGCTAGTATCCGGCAGAGTGTAAGCTCCGCTGTCACACGCACTAAAGGCAGCACTTTTCCCTGCACATACACCTCTGGGATTTCTCTCTACAAGTTGCCTTCACTTGCTGCAACACTTTAGCAGTTGTATCGGATTGTACTCGCACTTTATTTAGCGGATACAAGGATCGCGCTGGAGGAGACTGGAATCCCGTGTCATGTTTTCTCTGTCCCTTCCTATTCGGGGAGCGCTGGCTGAAAGTTGCCCGGAGTGAAGCCCAGGGATAATCTCCCTGTTACCCTGTAGGGTCCCGGCCGGCGGGTAGAGGAGGTCACGGTAAGTAGCAGAGCAACGAGCGACTAGAACTTTATGAACCCGTGCGAGAGTTGCACTCGGCCATTTCCACGTGAAACTTGTAGGGGGACGAGTCCAAACCAGTGTGTGAGGGGGAGCTCGGTGGTGCGGGTACAGGTGTTGGGTGATCAGAGCGGCTGCATTCGCTTCATTTTAGCCCTTTTCTGGATGTGCCAAGTCCTTCTCCCCGCGCCTTTAGGAGGGGGGAAGAGAAAAGGGGGCGGACATGTCTCACTTGTTTTGGAGAGTGTATAGGAAAGTGTATAGGGGTGCGAGGGTGCCTGCCGCAATGAAGGGGACGCCGATTGCTTGTTTTATGAATGGAATATGTTGAGGCCCGTTTCTCCACATCTATAAAGAGACAAAGTCCAAGTTCCCAAAGTAACTGCATGTTCCTTTGCTTCACGTCACTGCAGGCAACTCCAGCTGCTGCAGAACTGCTCCTCCTAGCATGCTGGGAAGTGGAGTCCTACTACAGCTGAAGTGGAACAGGAGATTTGTTCCTAAAGTTAAAGGACTGCACCCAGATGACAGAATGACACTACTAGACATTTATACCCTAAGTTGTAGTAGCTTGTCATCTTCTTGGCTTTATTTTAATTCTTTGGAACGATACAACTTTCTGGTCGATCGCTCTCTTACCTGCCCTGTTATGAACTGGTTGCTAAGGTCTCTTTAACGCACGTTTACCTTTTATAGGTGTGCAAAGTGCATGTTTTTTTTAATAGGTGAATTTGCCCTTTAATTATAAGCAAGCATGTATAGTCAGAATTTCCATCCTGTGGTTTCAGCCGCGCTCTATTTTTACTGTTAGGAGGATCTAGCTGGTGGTGATGAACAGCTTCGGAAGTGCTGTGGCTTGTTTAAAGAGCTATTTATGTCCCTTTCCTCCTGTCCCCAAGTTAAAAGCCATACCCCCCCTCCTTAATTCGCAGTCTGATCACACACTCAGTCTCTTAATAGGGTTTTCAGAGACCTCTCGGAGAGCTGGGGGCTGGGGTGGGGAAGGCAGGCAGGAGAAATTTACACACAGGCTTGCAGTCCACAGCACATTATGCATGGGGCCCAGGAACAGAACTGGAAAGGTGCGTGTTTGTATCCACATTCTGTAATATTTTTGGCAAAGCACAACTGCATAGGGACTTCTTAAGATCTTGTAGAGTCAGAAAGTGGATCAAAACCCATCTAGTCTATCCCTTCTTGTTTCACAGGACACCCCTCATCCCTAAAATACATTTGCCTGATTTTTCCGGTTTTCATTTGGCAGCTGACTGGTCTGCCTGCAGAATAAATACTTGATACTGATGATCCTGTGATCTTTCTGCTTTTGCTTGTCTTGTTGCTTTAATGTTGACAACCCTAAGTCATTTTCTTTGGTCGGGGGTCCTTCTATTGTAATCCTGTGTTATGTTTCAATCAACCTGTTTTTTTAAGGGCCCAGGTAGACAGGTGTGTTCTTTTAAACAGTTTAGAATGATCCATGTGGTTTTATTGTAATATATTGTTTTATTTTGGCTAAAAGTTATTCGTTATTAATGGGTATAATCTACTTATATCCAGCATGTGGCCTATTAACATTTGTTAAAGTGTGACTTCAGATTTTTGTCTGTAAAATATCTATCTGAACAAAACAGGAATTTTACAGGTTGGGCACTTCTTGGCTTCTCTCAGACAGAATCTTTATCACATCTCTTATTTACTTTGTTAGCAGTGCAACCCCTTTCGATCAGCAGCAAATTAATCAGAAATGTCTTGCTTGCAGTAATTGCATTGTCTAAAGGCATTTTGTTTATTTAAAAATAAGTTTCATTGACCGAGGCTAATCTTTCGTTTTGTTATTTGAGTCAAACTCCTTGAATAGTCCAAAATCAAACTGTCAGTTTTATTCTGCAAATAGAACTAGTGTTGTTGGGCAGTAAAACATTTTGATTTGACAGTTATTTTTTAATTTTTTTTTTTTGTGTTTATAAAACTGAAATTAGGTTTCTAAGATTGTCTACCCTCGGTGGAACTAATGAGAAGCTATGGTTTATCTCGTTAGCCAATGACTGTCACATCGTTAAACCTTAGGGACTGTATGCACAGTTTTGGAATTAAAAGGCTTGTGCTGTGAGAACCTTAGGAAATGGATTTTGTTACCAAAGTATTAAGACATTTCCTTTTGTTGAGAAACTGGTTACAAAAAAGTGCCTAGACGCATGCAAATTGACATGTTTACGTTTGTTACATTGTACTTTTTTGCATAATATAAATTCAGTATGTTTGATTGTGTTTTTAAATTCTGGGTTTAGCTGTTTTGAGTTAAGGCCATGCTCGCTTATAGCTTGCAATAGGAAATGACAGACCGTGTACTAAAAACCTCAAGCAAGTCTGGTTCTTTGAAAATACTTTCCAATTCTATTCCTAAGGCAGTGATCCCACGAGAATCATGACTGATGAAAGAGTATTTGAAAGTTATGTTTGGTGACAGTTATCTTTTCTTTTTTTCTCTTTGAAACGAAAACTCCCTTATGGCTTTTTATGTACTGGGCAGCAAAATAAAAATCTGTCAGCTCTGACACCAGCTGTTGTGAACTACAGGGCCCAGCATACCCAGCAAACCACTTGCTTACAGAAGATGCTGATGATAGTACAGATGGCTGTAATTTGTCTGGTTGCTTTCAGGTATTATTTAATAATAAATACATTTCCGGATTTCCTGAAATTAGAAAACCTGAAAAAAAGCATATATTAAAACAAAACCTGCTCATGCAATACATTTTGTAGCACGTCCATGCCTTGCAAAATTATGCCTTTTAGGTTGCTAGTAGTCCGCATCTGTTGTGGTTTACATTTCCTCCTAAAGATATGCTTTTTGTAGCAGTTTGTGTGGATAGAATATGTAGGCCATCTATACCGGTTTCTTGATATGGATTCTGGCCTTTCTGGGATGTTTGCTATTGTTATCACAAAGCTTGTGCCTGTCAAAGGGATGTTTAATATACACAAGGAAGACACAGCAGCTTACTATAAGATCGTGCAAAATTATTGTTTAACTTAAAGGGTGGGAAAAAATGCATGGTTTTGCATTGCTACTTCGTTATTCAGTGCCTTTAGTATACACGATATATGTTACATTGTATAGCTAGGTTGTTTAGATATTTAGTTTAATCCTGTTGGCAGCCATTGCAATATATAATGGGGGACTTCCTTTCAGCATACATTCTTATTTGCATGTGATAGCCTGAATTGCTGTAATATCCGGGGAAAGGTTATTTGTATGTTTTACTCAGTCACTAAATAAATAATAATATGCCGACTTCTGCAGATAGTGTAGTTATAAATGACCTGTGTAATTTAATGACAGACTGAAGGGAGCATTCTATACACCTAGTTACAAAAAAAGGCCCCTGGATAGTGTTTGCACAGCAATCTTCTCAATCCTTCCATTGTCAAACAACTAAAGGGAGACTGCACTGTTTGTGGGGTGGCTCTTCACTTAAACATGCGGATTCTGTAGATCTCTGAAGTTTAAAAGAGCTCTTCACCCAGCTAGGGTAGCATCCTGTTTGCGAGTCAATGAATAATGTGCATTATTCAGGGCTATCCTCACCTAGTTCAGCAGATCCTTTTTTGCAAATCTGTCAAGACCGAAAAAGGCTTAAGTGCTGTAAAATGCAGGTACTATTTGTTATGCTAATAGGAATGTGTCCTGCCCATTGTAATTCTTAGTGTAGTGACCTGAAAGAAATGTATGAACGGAGTGTAGTCAAAGTGCACGTGTTCCTTGCAGCTGGCTTCCTGTTATTTTAATTGCTGTGTATGCTGTCCTTTTAAGAAGAGCTTGATTTGTATGCGCTTGCTGCAACACGCAGTGTTCTTATGATATGAAAGTTGCCTTCAGTACTTGTCTGTCATGCTTTCAGTAAAGTTTAGATGGAACTTTGCACGCTCACGAATAAGACTCGTTACTTATACAACTGCTTTATATTCATGGGGTTGTACTTGCGCTAACATACAGATTCACTATGATGCAACTTACCCTAGGCGAGTATAATACAGAAAATAGGTTAGAAAGTCCATCAACTTTTTTTCACAAATGTATTTTTTTGCATGAATACTTAAGTATATTTTTTAATATTTAGAATTATTATGCAAATGTGATTTTGAAGCATGATCTGTAATCGTGTTTTTAAATAATTACACCACTTTTTTGGTGTGTGTATATATATATATATATATATAACCTATTTATGAAAGTATATTAATTTAAAGACATGTAGTAGGGTAAATATATTTATTTTTGCAGTGATCTATTATAATCTTCCATTTACTGAAATATATCATTCCTCTTTCAGCAGGATTTCAGATGTGTTCTCAGCCCACTGGTGTGAAAACTCTTCAGAGTACTGATGGAGACGAGAGTACAAAATGGCAACGTATCCCAGCCTTTGCTCCCGGCTCGGCGTGAGACTGACCCACGGGAAATCCTGACCCAACAAGTTCACGTTTTGTCTTTGGAACAAATAAGAGCCATAAGAAACACTAATGAATATACAGAAGGGCCCACAGTGGCTCCTCGCCCTGTGATTAAATCTGCTCCACGTCCGACTACCCAACAGAAAAATGAAAGAACACACGTGGTAAATGAGCAGCAACCTTTTGTCAGGAGTCCACATCCACCAATGCATTCCTTGTCTCAGGCACCTTTGTCTCGATCAGTTGGTACAGTCGTTTCATCTTCTCGGAGCAATACAAGGACAAATAGCAGTTCTTCAGAGCAAAGGCTTCTTGCGCCACCATTTACATCTTCAGGATTGGTTGCAGACCGAATAATTAGAGTACAGCCCAAACCTGAGCTGAAATCTGACATTTTAAAGCCCTCTAGTAAAGAGGAATTGGGCTTACATTCATTAAGGTGTGAGGATTGTGGGAAATGTAAGTGCCAAGAATGCACTTATCCAAGGACTCTCCCATCTTGTTGGATTTGTGACAAGCAGTGCCTTTGCTCAGCCCAGGAAGTAGTTGACTATGGAACTTGTGCTTGCTGTGTGAAGTGCCTTTTCTATCACTGTTCAAATGATGACGAGGATAATTGTGCAGACAACCCATGTTCATGCAGTCAGTCCCACTGCTGCTCTCGATGGTCTGCTATCGGTGTCATGGCCTTGTTCTTGCCGTGTTTGTGGTGTTACCTTCCAGCCAAGGGTTGCCTTAAATTGTGCCAGGGCTGTTACGATCGTGTCAATAGACCTGGATGTCGATGCAAAAGATCAAACACAGTCTGCCTTAAAGTTCCACACCTTCAGCCCCGGAACTTAGAAAAACCAACATAGCACAGGTGAATGGATGTTTAAAAAGAACATAATAACTTCCTTTTAACACTCATGCAACCATCTTGTTACATTTAGGAAAAAGCTTTGGGATAGGATTACCTGTTTGCGGTGGAATACTTATGCGTCAGCGGATTTAGCCTTAATAGAGACCCTCTAATAAAGCTTGCAGTAGGATTGTGTTCTGTGACAATTATTGTGTAAGCTATCACAGCACAGACACTCCTATGTACAATTGTATTCTTTGTGAATAGTACTTGGAACATTTGTAAAATTTACAAATGGCTTTTTTTTTTTTTTTTGTCAGAGATATTATGTTATATTTTTGTACATAAACCATATTTACAACTGTGAAAAAAGTGCCATTTTTTTATGGCAAAGTCACAAAATTTACTAATGTACATTCAAAAGAATGTGAATCAATCAGTATGGTTAGATTGTCCTTCGCCTTATGGAACTTTAATATTACCAGACTTCTATTCTTTGGATCTTATGTATATTGTACAGTTACACTGTAAGATTCAGCCTTTATTTTCTAATGTTTCAATATTGTTTAGTGTAAAGTATATTTATTTGAAGTTTTATTATTTTATAAAGAGAAATATTTATTTTATGAAGCATCTTACAAAAGTCTCCCCTTTTTATGATGTCAGTTTCTACAAATCGGGGGTGACTGAGACATATGTTCACTATAAAATAGAAAATATATTAACGTCTGAAAATGAAATGTGGCCGTAGTCTTTCTTTTTTTACTGTCTGAAACTGGTGTCTTTTGTCAAAATTTGGGATGATGTGTGCCTGAGCATATAACTCTGTATCCTGCTGCACCGACCAGTGCTTGGGTATAGTTTTGCATCATACATGATTTATTGACATTGGGTCATAAGACCAGATACATTAGGAATATGAAAGAAACATAACTATAAACAAAGACCAGGGAAGAAGGGCACTGTTAGCTTGCTTTAAAAATTAGCTTGCTAGCAGTCATACAAGTAGTGGCAAACAAACCACCGGTATGACAAATACTACAAATGTTCAGCTAGAATGGACTGCAACATTGTATTTGTTATATCATGTGACCACATCAAGCTTTTATAATAAATAATCACTTATGATTCATGGTGTGACTGTTCAGATAAGTATTATATTGTAACTCAACTAAAGGTGGCCATGCAGTATAAGATCTGCTTGTTTGGCAATGGTATGCCTACCAAAGGGGGACCATATTTGGCTAATCCAGGGGTCCCCAACCTTTTTTACCCATGAGCCACATTTAAAAATAAAGAGTTGGGGAGCAACACAAACATGCAAAAAGTTCTTGGGGTGCCAAATAAGGGCTGTAATTGTCTATTTGGTAGCCTCCTATGTGAACTGGCAGCCTACAGGAGGTTCTGTTTGGCAATGCATCTGGTTTTTATGCAACCAAAACTTTCCTCCAAGCCTGGGATTCAAATATAATCATATTTTGAGGCCACTGAGAGCAACTGCCAAGGGGTTGGTGAGCAACATGTTGCTCGCGAGCTACTGGTTGGGGATCACTGGCTAATCCAATCATTTTGCCCTAGGGCAACTACCGAAATAAGGGGCATCGGCTCATTGATGCCGTTTTCAAAAAATTCAAGGCTGTGCCTCAGTGTGTTTGCTTCTACCCTCCCATTCATTTGAGTGTACTGGTTGGTAACACCAATAGGTTTATAACCTGATATTCAACACAAGGTATGCAGAACTCTAAATTGAAGGAATGGGCCAACTGTAGTTTTTCTTCTTAATTTAGGTTGACATTTCTTCATTGATTTTGATCTATTTTAAGGATTGCTTTTTGTTCTTGAACTTAATCTTGTCCCTTGGAACATTAGCTTTATACACAACAGCATCTACATCCATACTTTTCTGATCTCGAATCAAAAAAATAATATACAATCCCCAAACGTGTCTGCTTTAATCTAGTCTTTTATCTCAACTTTCCTCACAGAACAAAAAAAGGATGCTAAAATACTTCTTTCCAGATTGCTATCTGTTTCTTGGTCTTTCAGTGTGTGTGTGTATGTGTGTGTTACTTTTTACTAGACCTTGCAAATGTATGTCTTGCTATAGGCAAGAGTGTCAAAATTTACAGCAAATGTGCCCCTGGGTATCTCCACAACTGCCTACAGAAATGTGGTGTTTAAATTCTGTAATGTTTGTATTACCAATTGTGGAACTTGTGGTTCTTTCCAGGGTAGATTTCCCAAGTGCATGAAAATGTTTTTTATCGCAAAATTGACCTATCCATGCAGAAATAATAACTTTTCTTGCTATCTAACTAGGAAATCCCCCTCTAAAAATGTTTGCTCTTGATTTCTACAGGATTACATGTTGTATTTCTCATGTACGCTTTCTCTTGCATCTTCCTCCAACACGTAGTCCTTCTGCACCATTTGTATAAATGCAAATTCCTCCAGAACCTTTCTGTACGTTACTTGGTCTAATGGCATGTGAAGATAGGCCGTATGTCTTGTTTGTGGCTTGTGCTTCACTGCATTTACATGTACAACGAATGACCTGTAAAATGATTGCTGAATTTATGGTGGACAGACTTTAGTCAAAGTACATGGGTGCTGCATCAGACACAGTAGGGTCTGTTTTCATCTGACAGATCTTTACATTTAAGCTACAGCCATATTGCTGTAGGGATATTTCACATAGCTCCCTCATTCACTGGCCATTTGTTGAGGGTTGTAAGCACACCAGCAGGCAAGCAAAGGGCATAGCACTTGTCTATACATGCTTTTAAGTTGTGTATACAACCTACTTCTCAAATAATTTATTCCACCAATGTGCAAAGTAATATTTCTTCTAACACTTGTTACACTGCTTTAAATGATAAGTTTGGCTCCTTTCTACACTACGGAGTGCAAAGTTTTAGTACCTTTTTTTTTGATGCAGCGTTATATAGGAGTACCTTGCTAGGGCAAAATAATACAATGCACCAGTTCTTCCTGCACCTCTCTAAAAGACTAGGGTAATAAGTAAAAGTTCCTGTAGAGGCATTGTTGTCTACAGAAAGTAAATAACATGAATAACAAAGCCACTGAACATCAACCAGATGTATCTGTAGATATGCGCAATAGGGCTACTTTGTATGCAGAGTATAATGGGGAGACCAACCCTTTATTGTGTGAAATTGAGTCTGAGTAACTCAATGTTACATTCTCAGGCTTTGAGACACATGCAGAATAAATGGGGTCTGCATTTAACCATTGGAACTAGAGTAGAAGGTTCCATATTGCACTTGGTAAGTTCGGAATGGCCTTCAAAATGGTAAGTATACTAGAAAGTAGGGATTGGCCATAAGAATCCTAACAAAAAACAATTAGCAGCCATCCAACAACAAACTGCATTCTTATCAAAAATCAGATGATGTTAATAGATGGCAGACCTACTGACAAATCCTGAGTTTAATTCTATTCAAATTAGAGCAGCTATAAGGGCAGCCAAAATACCTGCCCCTTCACATTCGTATCACTGTACACAGTTGTGCTAGTTCACTGTTTGTGCTAACTGCTTTGCTCATCCCACTATGCGTGGGCAGTCAACCAATAATTTGTTGCCTTGGTTTTATAGCTGATTAATTATATGTGTATACGATTGCAGCTACTTACTGAAAAATCCCAAACAGGAAAGCAGTTTAATGTAACTTAAAATGTAACTATAAAACAGAGTAACTTTTTTTTTTTTTAAACAGTTTGGGTAACTGAGAATGTAGCTGTAAAGTTATGCTACCTCTGATTATAGCTGTGATTTTCCTTAAAAGCCACAAATACTAATCATCACAACTTGTTTGCTACTAAATATATTTTTTTTTTTTATCATACTTGAGTTTCAATTTGAATTTGGCCAAGCACCACATCTTGCAAAAATGTCTGAATCCAAAATGGAATACTTGTATTTATTGCTCCCCCTAGTTTAAATACAGAGGTAACAAATAGTGAAGATGTCACTTGTATTTATTTGCCTGTGTATGGGGCAATCCAACTGTCTCTCCGATCAATCGATCAATATCAGGCTGGTCAGATATCAATCGGGCAGGTTTGATTTTTCTTGTACCATTGGTGCACATTTATTTTGTTCTAATCCGATTTTTAGCCCTGGGGCCAAACGATTGGATTAACTAGATATCTCTCTGCTTTTGGTGGGCATATCGGGTTTAAGATCCATGCGCTTGGCTACCTTGCCAAACTAGCGGATCTTATCTTGTATGGCCACCTTAAGTTGTGCATTTAAACACGCTGGACTGCAGTTGCCATTTTCATGCCCATAAATATCTTTACTTCTATATTGTTATTAGCCTCATTACATTAGGGAACATTAAACTTTAGAAAGAGTCATTGGGACTCAAAACATGACAAACACTGTTTTTTGCAGCACTGCAGTGCATTTTGGTACAGTAACTTCACACACAGACACACATTGTGGATTGGGTGATATTTCTGTTTTGTTTTTGTTTTTTTCTCTCACTGGAAGTTTTATTTTTGTATATTCCACCTCCTCTTTTCTTTTTGATTTCTGCTTTTATATACATTCTGCCCTGAGCCCCTTCGAGCTTAACCTCAGCCCCATCCTTTATAGCCCATGTCTGATTGAACACACTGAACCATTTAAGTTTGCTTGTTAAAAGAATAGCCGTCATTTGCAAATAACACATCGGTATGCAGCAAAGCCATTTGTGTCAAAAATGTTGATCTGCCTCACTTGAAACGAATAGCCTTGTTTCAGGATATGCTTCTTCTGGAAAGTTACCTTCCACTGAGGTCAAAATCTTGCCACTGCCAAGTTTCCCACCAGAAGTCTAGGAAATTATTTACCTGGCTTATTAACAAACCATCATTTCCTGTTCTGAACATTTGTCTCCAAGTCTTAAAGCAGCGTTACAAGAAGTAAAGGTCAGTAAATACACAGCACACTTCTAAATCTCTCCAGTCAACATATGATGTTTTTTTGCAGTTACTTAGAATTGTGTCCAACAAAAACAAAATGAGATCAATAAATTTAGAGCTTTCCTGCAGTCCGTTCATACTTTAGGCTACTAAGTGTTCAGGCTCGCAGAGCTTTAAATATAGTGACCTGGTTTGTGATGTGGATTTGCAGTGTTGAAAGCTCTTCACCCAAGGTTTTATGTGCACGTGTTTATAATCTATCAGCAAGTCAAACAAATTGAAAATAAAAAAAGACCCAGCAAGTTAAATTCCAATTTTCTGCACACCTAATTTTACTTTATTCTCTAATGCTGTTTATTGCATTCATCTCCTGAAATTGCATATTGCTTTAAATAAATTCATTTTATGTGTAAATGGAGAAAAATAATGTTTGTAGCAGCTATTGTGGCTCCTACCAAAATATTTCAAAATACTTGCTTTAAGCATACAAAGACAACTTGTGTCAGACATAAAAATTAAGAGCAAGGATCAGTTTCAATGTTTGTTAGAAATAGTTTTTTTTTTTAGTACAACACTTTACGCTATAGTTTATGTGATGCCAGCACATTACTCACAATATTTAGGTGCAATCGATAAATGAAGCCATACTTCTTTTTAAGCAGAAATGTAATTGATAAGAACATGCACTCAGACTATATGTGCTTATGAAATAATTTTATCTTATAATTTTTATGATATAGATGGTTTCGTGTGGTTCCTTAACCCAACTTTTTTTTACCTACAGCAGACAGCTCAGCAATGCTGTTTGCCAATAATGCATTTCAAATGGTTGATCCATGCTGGAATCAGCCAGTAAGAGCAAGTGAAATCTGTCAGCGACTCACACTATGAGTTGTTTGCAGATGGGAAAAGATTGTTAGGCTGAGGATCTCACACATATCTGGTTAAATATATAAACAGATGTAAGAAAAGCTAGTTGTGAATAGAATTCACTAAACATTTTATTTTTGTTCAATGATGTTGTACAAAGATGTTTGTGGAGCCCATGGTCAGGCTAGAGGCCACTAGACTAACCCTAACTTAGCTTATTGGATCTTCTAGAGCAGTGCTGTCCAACTTCTCTGGTACCGAGGGCTGGAATTTTTATGGCCTACATGGTGGAGGGCCGATAATGGAAGCCGGTGTTGACCACGCCCTGTTTTTAAGCCACACCCACTTTAATCCACATCCATGTTACCACAAGAACTTTTAAGACCATGTCCACATTAATGGTGATAGAACACCAAAAACCAAATGGTTGCTGCTCACTGCAGGGATATCACTCATCACTCGCATATAAAAACATACCCTTAAATCCATATGCCTCCTCCTCCCCTGTGGATAACCCAACAACTCCCACCACATGATTGAACATCTTGGGACCCCTATCAAGTGTTTGAAAATGCTAACAAACCCCCAACACATCCACCTTCCATACAGGCAGAGTAGGGCAGGCAGAGTATGGCACATACAGGGAGCATAGGGCAATTCGAGTATGATTCACACACATGGAGCATAGGGCAGGCAGAGTATGGCACACACAGGGAGCATAGGGCAGGCAGAGTATGGCACACACAGGGAGCATAGGGCAGGCAGAGCATGGCACACACAGGGAGCATAGGGCAAGCAGAGTATGGCACACACAGAGAGCATAGGGCAGGCAGAGTATGGCGCACACACAGGGAGCATAGGCAGAACACAGCAGGAGATGAACAGTTCATTCTGTGCTTCATACAGTGACACGATGCTGGTGCCCCTCCAGTAGTTTTGTATGAGGTGAACAATGTGGGCACTTTCAGTCTGGGTCTGAGGTGTGAACAGTACAGGGCTTTAGGGGTGTGACCAATAGAGATGTTACAGGTCTGAACAATGCAGGGGCGATTACAGTGGTGTGAAAAACTATTTGCCGCCTTCCTGATTTCTTATTCTTTTGCATGTTTGTCACACTTAAATGTTTCTGCTCATCAAAAACCGTTAACTATTAGTCAAAGATAACATAATTGAACACAAAATGCAGTTTTTAAATGAAGGTTTACGTTATTAAGGGAGAAAAAAAACTCCAAATCTACATGGGCCTGTGTGAAAAAGTGATTGCCCCCCTTGTTAAAAAATAACTTAACTGTGGTTTATCACACCTGAGTTCAATTTCAAAGGTTATAAAGCCATTTCTAAAGCTTTGGGACTCCAGCGAAACACAGTGAGAGCCATTATCCACAAATGGCAAAAACATGGAACAGTGGTGAACCTTCCCAGGAGTGGCCGGCCGACCAAAATTACCCCAAGAGCGCAGAGACAACTCATCCGAGAGGCCACAAAAGACCCCAGGACAACATCTAAAGAACTTCAGGCCTCACTTGCCTCAATTAAGGTCAGTGTTCACGACTCCACCATAAGAAAGAGACTGGGCAAAAACGGCCTGCATGGCAGATTTCCAAGGCGCAAACCACTTTTAAGCAAAAAGAACATTAAGGCTCGTCTCAATTTTGCTAAAAAACATCTCAATGATTGCCAAGACTTTTGGGAAAATACATTGTGGACCGACGAGACAAAAGTTGAACTTTTTGGAAGGTGCGCGTCCCGTTACATCTGGCGTAAAAGTAACACAGCATTTCAGAAAAAGAACATCATACCAACAGTAAAATATGGTGGTGGTAGTGTGATGGTCTGGGGTTGTTTTGCTGCTTCAGGACCTGGAAGACTTGCTGTGATAGATGGAACCATGAATTCTACTGTCTACCAAAAAATCCTGAAGGAGAGTGTCCAGCCATCTGTTCGTCAACTCAAGCTGAAGCGATCTTGGGTGCTGCAGCAGGACAATGACCCAAAACACACCAGCAAATCCACCTCTGAATGGCTGAAGAAAAACAAAATGAAGACTTTGGAGTGGCCTAGTCAAAGTCCTGACCTGAATCCTATTGAGATGCTGTGGCATGACCTTAAAAAGGCGTTTCATGCTAGAAAACCCTCAAATAAAGCTGAATTACAACAATTCTGCAAAGATGAGTGGGCCAAAATTCCTCCAGAGCGCTGTAAAAGACTCGTTGCAAGTTATCGCAAACGCTTGATTGCAGTTATTGCTGCTAAGGGTGGCCCAACCAGTTATTAGGTTCATGGGGCAATTACTTTTTCACACAGGTTTGGATTTCTTTTCTCCCTAAATAATAAAAACCCTAATTTAAAAACTGCATTTTGTGTTTACTTGTGTTATCTTTGACTAATAGTTAAATGTGTTTGATGATCAGAAACATTTTGTGTGACAAACATGCAAAAGAATAAGAAATCAGGAAGGGGGCAAATAGTTTTTCACACCACTGTATAGGTGTAACATGTTTTAGTATTTTAAGGTCTGAATTTGAGGTGTATACAATGCAGGGACCATTTAATCTCTGTATTTATACCTTTTAAAGTTAAAGGTAAGCAGACACAGCATACAGACTTTCATGTGGGGGTCCACAAAATGGGGGTCGCGGACTGCCAGTTGGATAGCACTGTAAAGTACCATGTTTCCTGTAGGATTCTGCCAGGTTGTTCCAGCCCTAGTAACCCATAGAAGTTCAGATCAGATGTTTGGTTTCATACTAGAATCTCGTATTTTTGTACTGGTCACCATGTTACTAGACCTGGGAAAACTGCTGCTTTTGTCAAGTAGGAATAAGTGCTGGCAACATTATCAAACTGCTTACTGGGATGTCTGCATAAGGAATATCTGCTCTACAGTGGTTTTTAGCCACAACTGATGTATGTGATTGCATATCAGTGAGGTGTGAGAATTCCCGTCTCTGCTGCAGATCTTGGCTCCCATGACTGCGTTCCTTTGATCTATTAGAGATCAGCCTTTGATAGAAGCACCAATGGCCATCCAAGTAGTACTTTTTGTAAGTGGTGTAACCAATCTTTACCACTGCATGACATTCATCAAGCAGAAGGTTTTTAGTTTTCTCTTGTGTGCATTTTAGCACAATCCCATTATACTACACATATTATAGAGATGAAAACAAATATATAACTGCAGTATTTAATAGTTATCCTAGAAGTAGCATCCCTGATGGGAACTGACACAACCTACAAATGTTGCTCAATTGTAGTAGAACTGAAATTATACCTAACAAGGGATTTACCTACATTAATAACAACTAAACATTTCTGAAAATCCATCTGTAACCAGTAAGAAATTAGAGATTTTTCTATGAATGTGTAATGAGTTAGTATTTTAACACGTTGTTCAACTTATCTGTAGTCAACAGAGACCTTTACTTGGAGAGGGCTTAACTAGGGAAATATGTATGCATATCGAATATACTAGTGTACAGAGTAAACAGAATATAAAATGCATAATCCTTACCATTCTAGCCATTCATACCCCAATATCTTCAGTAGAAGAAGATACTGGAGACTGTGAACAGGTGTCTCAGTATACTAGGGGTGTAATAAGTAGTTTAGCAGGAGCAAGTGAGCTGGGCTAGAACGGTCAAATAACAGCAAGTATGGGGGATTATTAAAACTGTGTCGGTATTTGTCCCTTATTGCAACCTCCCCATTATTTTTTTTGTTTAATATACAATATGTTTGCGCTATAAAAATACGTGTTAATAATAATTACTTACACATTTTCAAAGATTTTAAAGTTATTTGTAAATGTAATTAATGAGGGAGCCTATTGTGATGTGTCAGTTTGGGAAAGGTAGGAAAGAATAATTCATTTTTTCCTCAAGAATATAATACTTATTACCAGATGAGCACTGTGCTTCTTGCCAGCATTTTCAGACACATTTCAAAGTCATGCTTAGTCCCTCTCTCAGAGGAGCATTAATATGCAGTGCTCTACATATACCCGCTGCATAAGTTATATATTCTTTCCTACAGAAAACCAAGAGGGATTTCTAAATTATGGAAACTGATTAGCAGTGGCGTTACTACCGGGGGAGCAGGGGGTGCGATTGGGCACCCCGGCAGCTCGCGCGCCACTGACTTCTTAGGTAAATGTAGCCGTTTCCGGGTGTACGGTGGGGGCGGGCCCTGGTGCGGGACGTGCAGCCGGGCTCCACCCCCCTCTAGTTACATTACTGCTGATTAGGTATCATTATTACAATACAATATTAGAACAGACTAAGGTTTCATGCCAAATGATAAATGTGAGTTCAAACTGATTTTTAGAATAAGTATCTGGAAATTACTTTGCATCATTTCAAATATTTAGTCTATTAAGTGTAGTCTATGTATGACTTTGTTATTAATTATTAGCACACACACATATATGTATATATATATATATATATATATATATATATATATATATATACACACTAATTTTTAAAAACATTAAGGGGCACATTTACTAAGCTCGAGTGAAGGATTCGAAGTAAAAAAACTTTGAATTTCAAAGTTTTATTTTGGCTACTTCGACCATTGAATAGGCTACTTCGACCTTCGACTACAACTTCGACTTTGAATCGAACTATTCGAACTAAAAATCGTTCGACTATTCGACCATTCAATAGTCGAAGTACTGTCTCTTTAAAAAAAACTTTGACTACCTACTTCGGCACTTTAAACCTACAGAGCTACAATGTTAGCCTATGGGGACCTTCCACATAAGCTTTCTAAGCTTTTTTTGATCGAAGGAAAATCCTTTGATCGATGGATTAAAATCCTTCGAATCGTTCAATTCGAAGGATTTAATCGTTCGATGCGAAGGATTTAATCGTTCGATTGAACGATTTTTCCTTCGATTGTTCGATCAAAGTATTTGCAGTAAATACTTCGACTTCGATATTCGAAGTCAAAGGATTTTACTTTGATGGTCGAATATCGAGGGTTAAGTAACCCTCGATATGCGACCCTTAGTAAATGTGCCCCTAAGCGGGGGTGCATAGATGGATGTATACAAAACTTATAGATAACGTACACTGGAGCTCACAATGAGGCTTTAGCCATTCCACTTTAGCTATTCTGTAAATACACATACATAAATGTGATACAGCTATGGGATATGTTTTCTGGAATCCCATTATCCAGAAAGCTCTGAATTACAAGTAGACTCCATTTTATAAACATTATTTCCCTTTTCTCTGTGATAATACAACAGCACCATGTACTTGATCCAAACTGACATATATTAAATCCTTACTGGAAGAAAAAACATCCTGTTGGGTTTATTTAATATTTAAATAATTTTCTAGTAGACTATTATAGACTATATAATATCATAGACTATTATTGCAGTATGCCAAATAACAGAAATATCCCTTATCCAGAAATCCCCAGAACCAAAACATTCTGAATAACTGGTCCCATACCTGTACCCGCATGGAGCCCATGTAAGCAGGCACTACCTGCAAGCCAATATATAGCCCACTTTTCAAGAAGTGTAGAGGCCCTTCACAAAGCTGAATTTCTCTCTATAAGTGTATGATTAAGAATGAGTTGAATATTCAGCTATTTTCAATGTACCTAACATTTGTTGGCAATTTGGATGAAACGAAAATTGTCTTCTGTTACAGAAGGATAATTGTCCTTTCATTGCTTGGGATATGACCAAAATACTAGTTCATAGAGCTGCATCAATTCTGTTTTTACTAATAGGGTCATACAGTTTAGCTCAGTGTGCAGTTAAATAGTGGGTAAGTCAACACTGAAAATGTCTAATGATTACCCAAAGGAATGTTGCAGATGTACAACTCTGTTTGCAAAGTAAATCCTAGAGAACACACTTTTTATTATGGCCAAAGACTGTCTTGTATGTGTATATGCTTTTTTTCAAGCTATAGTATTCCCACATAAAGGTAGCATTCGTCTACATGATCTTGTTTTAAGTAGTATGTTAAATTTTCCTACTTTTCACTAAGTTTTTTGTATACAGGGTGAATTGAAATATGGGATCAAGTTTCTGTGTCGTAATTTATTAAGTGATCTCAAGGTATGCATTTCCACAAAGAAGCTCCCTGTGCAGAGGAGTTCACAATTTCCTGATTTTGATTGGTCGATTGGTGAAGCTCCCCATTGGCAGAAACAAGTAAATGCTGAACAGAAGTGGTTCAGTAAGGAGGGCATCAATATTACGAAGGGCTTTTCCCATGATGTTTCATATAAAAACATCATTAAATAGCTGCTATCTCTCCTGTTTTCATTTTCCTTTAGGGGGACGTTCACCTAAACAAAGTTTGTCCCAATATATACATATTTGCATTTTTATATGTGTATTAATAAACATTGTATATTTTGCTTTATACTGTAAGTAGCTGATCTACAGTTATACTTTATGCTTAAAGGGGCTGTTCACTTTTAAATTAATGTTTTGTAGGATGTAGAGAGTGATATTCTAAGACAATCTGCAATTTGTTTTAATTTTTTATTATTTGTGGTTTTTGAGCTATTTATTTTTTAGTTAACAGCTCTCTCTGGACACATGTACAAGGCAAAATAACAACTCTATTTTATTTTATGAAGCTTTCCCAGGCTTGTGTAGTGTAATGTATTTGCTGCTACATACACCTCCATTGTAATTTAACTTGGCGCAACTTCGCTACCTTTTGCCTCCCTGAGCGCAACTTTGTATTTTAGTGAAGTAGCGGCGCCCTGGCGAAACTTTGCGTGGCGATGTGCGGTGAAGCGGCGAAGCCAGCGATGGCACAACTTCGAAAGTAAGTAAATTTGCCCCCCTGAGCGCAACTTCGGATTTTAGTGAATTAGCGGAGCTCTGGCAAAACTTCGTCTGGCGATGTGCGGCAAAGCCAATGCTGGCACAACTTCGAAGGTAAGTAAATTTGCCCCTATGTCTCCTTTCTGCTCAAACCAATATTTCATAAATTATTATTTACTTTAGTTAACTCTAACATATTCTGTGGTACTCTACAGAGATTGTTGATCGTTCACATCACTTCCTGGTACAGGGAAGCTTACAAACTAAGGTCCCTGTCACATACACACACACTATGATCAGTGTTATCCAGAGCCAGTTAACAGAGGGGATCTATCTATCTGTGTACATACACATCCATGGGAAATATATTAGTTTGCCGTTTACAGACTGATGTTTCCTGCATATGTTTTTATAAACTGAAGTTTGTCCAGATGTTAAAGCAATGATGATACTATATAATTAAAGGAGGCTTTCAGATGAATGTGACTTAAAGAGGGGGTTATGGGGTGGGCTTTCAGTGGACATCAAACATTCCTGATCCTTTTAGGAGTAAAGAACTTTTTTCCTCAGTCACGAGATTGAAACAGGCACCCAGAGGGCTGGGTTGTAGAATAGAATTTTAGTTTTCCATCCCTGTCACCCCTTACTATAATATATGATTGTGCTCAGAACACACACACACACACACATATATATATATATATATATATATATATATATATATATATATATATATATATATATATATATATATATATATATATATATATATATATTTATATTTACACACAATGCCAATTACTGCAGAACTACAACTCCCAGAATCTCCCAACTGCCAGATGCAGGAAGTTCAACCACAACTGGAAGAACCTGAGCTGGATATCCCTCATGTAAATGATTGAAAGCAGTATTCATATGCAACCCTTTTTACACTATGCTAATACTAAAAGAGGAAGGTTCATCAAGTCTGTCTACCCCACCACATGGGGATTTCTTTTGGGAAGCAAATCTTTATGAATAGGCGAGAGCAAATAAGAACTCCTGGTCATGTAGACATTCTTTATTGTACAGCATTTCATGGGGTAATTTCCACATCAAAGCTTTCTACAAGGGTTTTCATACAGCAGCTAGAATGGAGTTCATAGATTTGATGCCGTATGTATGCATTTGGTTATTACGAGAAGTGGCAAGGCCTTTATTCTGAGCATTTGAATATGACTTCGTAATCAACACTACAATTCCTACAAAATGCTCCTGTAATTTACAAGATATATATGCTTGTGATGTCATCAGTTATATATGCTTAATGATGTCACATGACTCACTAAAATGTTTGCATAATGAAAGTAATACACCCATACACTATGAAGAAATTATAATTCATCTCAGAGTTCCATGGCCTTCAACCTTGTGGAGACATGGAATTGATTATTCTTTTAATACACTTATAATGTGCAATTGTTCCCTATATAATACAGAAAAGTCCAGAGTAAACCATAAAAAACAGCCTTATAAATAATGCTTAGTCATGTTATAAATTATAATTAGATATTATGATGTCACTTCTGATGTCACATGAGTCACATCGCTCATCTAACACTTGTGTGAACGCCCCTCTTTTATACTAGTACAGGTATGGAATTCTTTTCTGAAAACCCGCCTGGTCTGAGCTGGCAAAGGCAAGTCTGGCGAAAGAGATAACGTTCATTAAAATCTGCATCTTAGTGAATTTGTGGAGTAACGTCCATTCGACAGAGAGAAAATTCACCTGGCGATAGATTGGCGAATGGCGAATGACCAATAGCGTCTGTCTCTTTTGCTAGCGAAGTTACGACTGCGCCCGTGCCTGAAAAGTGGTAACGCTTCTACATTAACTCGGCAGGTTTTAGGTATCATACTATCGAATTCCAGTTTGGATTATTCCCATCTCAAATTTGTGAGTTTTGACCAAAAAGCTAATTCAAAAATTCTAAATTTACAATTTGAACCTTAATAAATCTGCCCCCAAATGTATAAGGAAGGCTAACATGGTACATTGGTTCAACCCAAGTTTAGCTTTCTTGTATTGTAAAGAGGGCCAGGATGCTAAGATTGTAAAGGTTATTGAAGGTTACTTTCTGCTCAGATGTTTTTCCATGAAACACGACAGGCATTTTGTACAGTTCATAGTTTGGCTGCAAGTTTCCCCCTTGGTCTAGCAAATATGGCTTCAAAACTAAAAAGGGGTTCAACCGTGACCTTGGACACAAAAAGTGTTATCTCTCAGTTATCTATTATCAGTTTTGGAGGACAGAAGTCATTTATTTCATTTTTATTTTTTTCTGGAGTATTATATAACAAGAACACGCAATGTGATTTTAGACATTCGGAGCTTTCCTTTCATTTGACTCTTTTTCAATTACTTGAGGCTAAAATGTCTCAGGAAAGACACGCTGCCCAAATTGGTGTGTAGACTCAGGAAATATAACGTGTACTTTGTAAGAATATATTTATTTTATGGAACAGTTTCACATTGGCACGGGTGGGATGTACAACTGCTTCCAGTTCTAAGAAAGTCAATGAACAGTCTTGGAAGTTACATTCTTTTTTCCTGCCAAATAGGGTATGTAATCCAGCATATATCTGGCATAAGATAATGATGTTATTTCTTATAAATTTAATATGACTAATGATAAAATACAACATATTAAAAATCAAGATAAAATGAAGGGTGATAATATTCCCTTTCAATAACACCCCTAGTCTTTTGGGGGGGTTGGTAGTACCTTTCATAATGCTTGAGTTTTACATATGGGCATATGCCAAAAGGTCTAGTGAAATGTGTGCATAGTTCCAATGTGCAGAATCATATTCATTCAGCAATTATATTAAACTATAGTAGGAGAATATTTATTAATCATTATGATATTACAGAATTACAAATATTTGATTTGAATTTTATAATATTAGAAATATGCATTACAAGAATGCATAAACAAACCAGTGTAAAAAACAATATATATGGGGAAAAAAGTACTATATTAAATACATAGTTGAGTACAACCCACTCAGTAAAATGTACATCTGGAAATGTCACCATGTGCTAAATAAAATTAGATTATTTTTTTTTGGAGGAGTACAGAAACTTGTTCTTTGTAATTATAGTTCTCAAAGTTATGCACAGCCAGACTGAAATAATAGTAATAATAACTTGGCACATGGCAATTACCAGTACTGTAGGTAAAATGATGAATTTGTACTCTCCCAGTCTTTTCATAAAAATACCACTAAACTGAAAGGTGAGATGATTTTTTTTTTTAAATATAATTTCTTCAAGATTCCGTGTTTTTGACCTTTTGATATATTTATGTGCCTTCGGAGATTTCAAATTGCCTTTGTTTGAAATATGTTGAAGGCTATCATTTCTACAGCTACTTTTTGCCCGTGGCATATGACTCTGGTCTAACTCTAAATGAAACAATAAAGTGATTTTTTTCTTTAGTTGATTACCAGGGCTAAATGTAATCTTTGCAGTGCCCAAGGAAATGTATGCATTTGCCATAGATGAGTGGGAGAGAACTGCAAGTTTCAGCACTTTTTTACAACTGCACAGTGATAGCTGCTTTCCAATTTTTCTTGGCAGGGAAGAAGAACAGGTGGACGCCTTCAGGTGATACGTGTGGACAGATTGATTGAATTATTCCACCCGGGAAATTAATGTGTTACCTCAGCAACCTGTTCACATTCTATAACCCAATCATATTGCTCCATACTGTATTTTTAATATGCACCAGAAATCATAAATAAACATCTGAAAATGCAAATAACCCATCAGCCTTTAATTTAACGCTATTGCCTTTCACTTGGTTTAAAGTTACAGTAAGGAATTGTTTGTCTACATTAAAAAATATTACTCCAAGTTAAACAAAAGAGGGTTCATTCATATCTTTAAAAAAGGAGGTCAGTTAGGTCTGAGTTAGCAAATAGCTCATACAACTATGTACTCAGACAGGGAAATGTTGTTGTTTATGAACATAATATAGATTCTTGAAGCAAAGACGGAGTACATTTTGCAGGCTGGCAGCCAAAAAACAGAAAGGGAAGATGTTATCATTTTATCAAATCATCTTCAGTCAAGGGAATAACATCTTGTTTTAAATAGACTTAAAGGAACCTTTTAGATTTGGAAACCTTTGTATTGCACACCCGATCAATTTGCGCAAGGTGTGTGCTTAATTGTTTAAAGGAACAGTTACACTAAAAAAGGAAAATGTTCCAAAGTAATTGAAATATAATATACTCTTCCCTGTACTGGTAAAACTGATGTATTTGCTTCAGAAAGCATATTATAGATTATATAAACAAGGTGCTGTGTAGCCATGGAGGCAGCCATTCAAGGCTCAGGTTAGATATCAGATAACAGATGCACTCTGTAGAATACTATTGTTTCGTGAGGAAACTTCAGGCGACTTCAGAAAACGAATCGTTCCGAGTGCCATCCCGCCGGCGATTTACATTCTAGCCGGCGGGAAGGCATTTAGGGGAGGTTATTTCCTGAAGAAGAGGCGGTTTGTCGCTGGGCGACTAATCTCCCCAGAATCTTAACCTGTGTCACCACCCTAAAGCAAACACATAACTTTTACCAATGCAAGGCTACAGTGCATTATATTTTAATTAGGCATGCACCGAATCCAGGATTCCGTTTGGGATTCGGCCAGGATTCGGTTCGTGATTCAGCCAGGATTCGGCCTTTTTCAGCAGAATTCTGCCTGGCCGAACCGAATCCTAATTTGTATATGCAAATTAGGGGCAGAGAGGGAAATTTTCTTTTTATCACAAAACGTAAAAATTGTTTCCCCCCTCCCACGCCTAATTTGCATAATGCAAATGATTCGAATTCAGTTCGGTATTCGCCTGAATCTTAATAGTGGATTTAGTGCATCCCTAATTTTAATTATTTTAATCCATTATCCTAAACCCATTATCCAGACAGCTCCAAATTTACGAAAAGGCCGTGTTCCATAGACCCTGTCATAATCAAGTAATCCAAAATTAAGTAATCCAAATTTAAAATGATTTCCTTTTTCTCTGTAATAATAAAACAGTACCTTGTACTTGATTCAAACTAAGATATAATTAATCCTTACTGGAAGAAAAAAAACAACCTATTGGTCTTTTTTAATGTTTATATGATTTTTTAGTATACATAAGACATGAAGACCCCTGATCCTGAAACCCCCAGGTCCCAAGCATTCTGGATAACAAATCCCACACCTGTACTTTTTTTGGTGTTACTGTTCCTTTAAACAGTCACTACCATTTAAAAATAAGTTGATCAAAAATGAAAATGAATCTGGTAGCCTCCATATATTTATATGAAGAAGCTGATGCCCAGCTACACAGCAGAGTCATACTGGTGGCACATGCCATTAGACATTAACGTCATCTTTATATCAGCCACTTCCGTGGCTTAGTGTTCCTTTAACACTATACATGGCATTTTAAAGGAAAGGTAAATTACTTTAAGACCGATATACCTTTCCAATTGATATATTTACCCAGAAGTTGTAGAAGTTGACAAATGAACAGTAGACAAGTAGAGATGCACACTCTCTAAATGAAAATGAGCCCTTTATACTTCTGCATAAGGAATGGTCTACTAGAGAACTGGACCTAACGTGACAACCTTAGCTGTTGGGAAAGTGCTGGACATTGTAGTTCAACTACACCTGGAAGGCTTCCAGTTGTCCATTGCAGTTCTACTGAGTAAGACCCACAGCTAACTGACATAGCTTGGAATCAGCAGGAAAACTAGCGCACTGAGCTATTAACAACAGAAAAACCAAAGGCTTACAAGCAACAAGAAAAGAGACATGCAGGTTTGTAATTAACAGAAACTGCACAAAGCTTGGATTAAAAATGGGACATGGGAAAAAGAACTTGAACTGCCTGAAATGCACCCATACAGGACTCCTTCTGCTTTACTGCATTGGGAAAATAATTTCCAACAGCAATCTATCTTTACCTGATCTGAATTCATCAGCAGAGTATTATTAGCTTATACTTCTCTGTAAGGACCTAATTAAGTCCATCTTTTTTTTTTTAATTATAGACATGTGACTTGGAATTTACATTGGAATATAATGAGCAAATCCTAGTATGTGTTATTTGGTTTGTTATTAAAACTCATTGATTGAAACTTTAGAATCTGTTAATATATAATGGACTGTTTTGGGGGGTTTGATGTTACTGACTGTATATTTTGTATATTTTATTCTCGGCAAATACAACAGGCTCCCCCCTTTCCTACTTCTTTGTATTTACTGCATAGATATAGATCATGTATATTATGGGGCAGATTTATCAAGTGTCGGATTTAGAGTTCATGGGAGTTTATAAGTGGCATCAACTCCAATAAACTCCCATGAACTCGAAATTTGGAAAAAAAAAACAGACCAATCAAAATGTAATAAAAAACTTTAATTTTCAAACTCAGAAGAATGGGTTCGACCCTCATACTCGAATCGAATTCGATTTTCAAGAAGGCTGCAAACAACTCCAAATCGATCCCAGGACATCCCACATAGGCTAAAACAGCAATTCGTCAGGTTTGAGGTGGCGAGTAGTAGAATTGGAATTCTTAAAGGGCCAGTACATGATAAATTTTGAAAATCAAAATCAAATTTTTATTTAAAAGCGTCAATCAAATTAACTATTCCCTATTCGAATTCCACAAAAAAACCTCAAACATTTGAATTTCAAAATTCGAAATTCAAATTAGAATTTTTACTTCGACCCTTCATATATCTGCCCCTATATGTCCATTCCTGAACTATATTATATCCCTTGTCTTTTGAGTATATATACATTTATTATCTTATATGCTAGCATAAAAAATGTATAACCACATTCATACTTTTGCAATGTCTAGACTAGGGTTCACTGTCATTTGGCTATGCTCATTTCTTGCTCAAAATACATGTATTTCCTTTATATCATTTATGGAACATATAGCTTTTGAACCTGTTTACCTGCTTCAGCAGTTTTTATAATGATACTCCTCACTTTCTGAGCATTATCTCACAAGGGAACTTTTCTGAATAATCAATAAGTCAATATGTCTAACAGCAGAATCACCTGTTAGTACCTGTCTGATTTTTCTTTGTCACATTCATTACTGACTTCCGTTGTGTCGGGCATACCAACTAGCAGCGTGAGCATATTCTGGGGATTGATTGTTAGGTAGAATATGTTATATACATCTGGCTATTGTGGGGTTTACAATAATTTCACAACAGTATCAGAGGGGCTTGTGGTTGGGTATTACTAATCTATTTTATACCCACACACATACACAACCAGATAAGGAATTCCTGTATTACTTTTAGGGCTCTTACACATGAGCGTTTTTACCTGCGCTCCCCTGCGTTCCGTTTTTCGGCGTACAGCCGCAGGGGAGCGCAGGAATAGACGCATTTAATTATTTCAAATGGGGCTGTACTCACACAGGCGCATGTAGGCGCCGAACGCAGGAAAAATGCAGCATGTTGCGTCTCAACCTGCGTTCGGCGCCTACATGCGCCTGTGTGAGTACAGCCCCATTTGAAATAATTAAATGCGTCTATTCCTGCGCTCCCCTGCGGCTGAACGCCGAAAAACAGAGCGCAGGTAAAAACGCTCATGTGTAAGAGCCCTAAACCACCTTTGCTAACTCCAATCAGGAATCCAGTGGGCTTTTTTTAATGAAATAAATATGTGTATAACCCACAGGGTTACATCATTAGTCAAGAAAGTAAAGCAAAAAATGAAAATGATGGCAAAGGTAAAAAAGTGACTTGTTTTATTATAACCTCCTATTAAACAGTCCCTTGAGATGCATGAGAAAGAGCCTGTCGCTGAGCAGTTTAAGTGCTGCACTAATTTTAAATCCTTCTGCTCATTAATTAAAAGCCTAATCATTAAAGAAAAAAACACATATAATTGTCTAGATCATAATGATTTAATAGGATGTTGGTCGCTCTGCACAGCATGTACAAGATATTGAAGAAATATTGCACTGATTTGTTTCCTTTTATCTTTATGAAGCTCCCAGCTGATCATTTGGTATATATGTGTGCTGCTACCAAGAGGTAAAAATATAACTATGAAGTCATTATTTAACTGTCAGATTACATTTCTCTAAAGGAGGATAAGAAACATTCAAGCAGTGAATAAAGCTGCTGGTACAGGGTGTTCAATAAAGGAGAAAGCCATGACAAAGGAACTCCAAGGTGGCACTCAATGAGGCATAATTAAGAATCATTATCTTGCAAACTTTATATTACACTGAGGCCAGAAGGAGCATGTTAGTATAAACCATCTCCAAAATGCAGTTATTCAGGTTGTCATTATATTCTCAGAGCTCTTGCTTACACCTAGAGGCAACATCCCCTCTATTCCTTTTTATCAATACAATTAGTTACAGGCAATGTTTAATACCAAGCGTACCATGTGGACTCCATGCTTGAACAGGATGCCTCTAGCCCCACACCCTTTATTCTGCTTCCTTGTCATTTGAGTGATATGTTGTTTTATCTTTAAGTCTTCCATGTATTGAATGCCTCTGGCAGTGTTGGATATGAAATTCTTTTAACTCTAACCCACTGAAGCTGGATTTCCACACAGGGTTCTCTTGCATATATTGCACAGCTGTCTTCAGTTATCAGGTAGCAACCATATAGGGGACCTTTCCAACTAGGCACCATATTTGCAAGAAATTGGATCATAAACTTTCAAATCAAGATCATCAGACCCTTACTGGCTAATGGATATGACACTCATAATTGGCACCCAGGGATTTACCCATTATTCCTCAAAAGTGTGGAACCCCAGAATTCCAACCCAAGAGAATCTTGCAAATATCCCAACTGTAGCCTCCAGCATTTCAAGTCCAAATCATTGCTGATTAATTCATTGCTGCCATTCTAATTTTCCTTGTGCTTCTCTGTGCACATTCTCTTCTTTATGTACTACAGGAATTAGATCGTTATCCAGAAACCCGTTATCCAGAAAGCTCTGAATTACTGGAAGGACATCTGCCATAGACACAATTTTCGATATTCGAAGTCGAAGGATTTTCATTCCCCAGTCGAATATCGAGGGTTAATTAACCCTCAATATTCGACCCTTGATGCATCTGCCCCTAAATGTTTAAATGATTTTTAATGTTCCAAATTACAGAAAGACCCCTTATCCAGAAAACCATAGGTCCGGAGCATTCTGCATAACAGGTCCCATACCTCTACCTCATTTTTTTTCTGCCCTATTGTCCAATACGGCCTATAAGATTGCAGATTTTAAATTTGCGTTTGTGCCCATGCTGTCTAACTTCCCTTATTGGTGCAATGCCCATGTTTTAGTGGCATGAGCAATAAACTCAGGAGTCTCTTATCCAGGAAGCTCTCCCACTGAGAAACGACATGCTGCACACAACTTGGTCTCCTGCCAGCACCGAATGTAAAGAGAACGGGTCATTCTCTGTAACAGAATAAATTGCGACTTTTACAGCCATATAAAACTTCTTTTGATTGCAGCTTTTATTAAAGTGTTTCCCTATTTCAATAATGTGTATGTCAAATTATAAAAAGGCTATAATAAAATTAAACTGTATAAAAATTTATAAAATGTGGAATAATCATTTGCTTCTCACCATTAACCTACCCTGTACTAGAAGGTACTATGACTGAGAAGCTGCATGCCTACTTTTACTATCAACTTCATTGCCTTAAGGTCAAAAATTCAGATCAAACATAATGCAGCTGTCACGCCTCATAGTAGGAGGCTCTATATCATTATGAAAGTTACACAACCCCCAGACAGGAAAACTGGGAGACTATTCTTACATTCCTTACTCTAATTTAACTCCTTATATGCCAGGATAACAAAAAAAAAGATGAATCCAAATAAGCATTTACATGCATATATTGGACCAAAACTTAAAACAGTCATCATTCATCCTTTATACATAGAGTTTTATGTCTGGCAGACCTCTGTGATCCTTATCTGCTATTTATAAGGGTATTAGCTTGGACGTGGCCATCTTAAAGGAGAACTAAACCCTAAAAATGAATATGTTCTAAAATGCTATATTTATATAATGAACTGCATCTTAGAGTTTCCGCATCTCAATAGCAGCAATGATCCAGGACTTCAAACTTGTCACAGGGGGTCAACATCTTGGAAAGTGTCTGCAACACACACATGATCAAGCAGAAAATGAGGTTAGCCTGTAGTAAAAGCTGATTCTATGGGGCAAAATATGAAATGCTGATGCTCTGTTGTTAATCAGCCTTATACTGTGACATTGATATTCTATGTGTACTGAGTCAGCCCCTAAGCTCAGTAAGTGACAGCAGCACAGAGCATATGCAGTGAATCAGCAGAAAAGAAGATGGGGAGCTACTAGGGCATCTTTGGAGACACAGATCTTTACTGCTAAAGGGCTTTGGTTACCTTGGGCTGGTACAGAAGCCAAAAACATAATGTACAACATAATAGCCTGCTTCCTTAGTTAAACTTTAGTTCTCCTTTAAATGGTGAAGTAGAAATGTGGGACATGTACTTTCTGGCTGTAGGGCAAAAATCATTTCTGTGCAATGTTCCTTTCACTGTATTACGTTACCCTGCAGTGTTATTCTAGGAGAATGAAAGGGTTGATCAATGGCGGTGCCAATTTGTTAGACACCCAAGAGTGATTCTAATCGCTTACTGCAGACCCCAGGCCTGTGCTCATCTTAACTGAAGAAACACCTGACTGGGGGCTGAGGTAAGGGATTATAATCATGGGACGATGCCTAACAAATTAGCAATCTCCATGTATTAGTGTGTAATGCACAATGAATTCACAATGTGTTAGCTATGGCAGTGTATTTTACATGCCCCTTCTCTTTCTTTCCCTGGCTCAAAGCTCCCCCTTCAGATTTATGTTTCCCAAACAGCCAGTTCCAGAACAAATGAAATGCCACAAATACTTAGATGTGTTTTGCTCAAAGCCAGCAATGATATGCACCTCTTATATTAGCTAAATGCCCGATAGAATGCATGAAAGCATAAGCACATTCTTAAATGGTTAATATCACATAACAGCAACAGGTACTAACCCTGGCATGAAATAAAAAGGCACGCTATAGTTATTGCCATTTTGCAACTTGCACACATTGCCCTGAATGTCGTTTAATTAGGAAACTACAGTTAGCAGGATCCTTCAGGGATTTGCAGGTCAGTAACACATGCAGAAGGATGGGATAGACAGTTGTGCTTTATACTTTGCATGGCTCGCTCTAGCTTGGCACTAATCGCTCCTGTAAGCTGCTACTTGGACATGAAGTGTGAAAGAATTTTATTATGTGCGGGGGATTTCCTATTTGGTCTGTGGCATGACAGTTTGCACATTGCAAAAATAAACAATGTATAGAAAGGCAAACAGCACAATGGCTGTTTACTGAGTTTTGTGAATGCATTAACAAAGTCTCTTCGCCAAGCAATGCCTGGCGTTTGATACCATCTCCCCACCCCTTCTCCCTGGATGATTCCACAGCTCAGTGGCTTGGCTTAAGTGCATTTGGAAATGCCCAATAATGGCTCTTTGTTGATTTTCGCCTGTGCTAGAGCCTAGTGTTGCTGTGAAGCACAGCGCCATTGAGTTTGCTCACTCAGGCACAACACTCAACAGGAAGGAAGGAAGCTACCATTCTTTCTGCTTCTATTGTCTGAACACCAGGCTTAAGCAATTCCATAGATTTTTGGTCTGAAATGCTGCTGCACTTTCTTATTGTGGGTGTGGACTGGGGGAGGGAATCCACCTCCTCATGGCTTTTGTTATTGATATTCTATAGGTTGAATCAATTTACGTCTCAGAGCTCAGGTACTAGCATCACGCTGACCATTCCTGAATTGTATGTGCAATCAGTATTTCACAGATGTTTGTGCCTATATTAAATATTTGTCCGTAGTTAGAACTTATTGCATTTTTTAGAGAACTCGTAGATAGAACCAGCAAGTAGAAATGCGAATGGACCAATCATCTTTAACATTTAAGGTTGCGTGATTATATGAAATGCAGAAAGTTATAAAATTCTGTTCCTTTTATTATTATGACTTACCTTACACTGTGTATACATATTGGATAGGATATTGATTTATTATTTGTCAATAGAGTACTCTCTCTATTGGTACTCTAGGGTACTCTATTGACAAATAATACAACAATATCCTACACATTGACACCAGGTGCAAACATCCAGTTTTGTATAGAAGCCTTGCCCATGGCGCTTACCATCTAGCTGGCACTTGAAACAAAGTTCTACAATCTAATGCAAGTTGATGCAAACTTCATCCTAAGAATGTATATTACAGGTATGGGACCTGTTATCCAGAATGCTCAGTACCTGTGGCTTTCCAGATAATGAATTTTTTCGTAATTCCTTAAGTCTACTAGAAAATAATTTAAATAAGAAATAAACTCAATATGCTGGTTTTTCCTCTAATAAGGATTAATAAAGTCTTAGTTTGGGTCAAGTACAAGGTACCGTTCTGTTATTACAGAGAAAAATTAAAAAATGTCATTATTTGGATCAAAGGGAAATGGCCTTCCCATAATTCAGAGCTTTCTGGACAATGGATTTACAGACAACGGAACCCTATATCTGTAACAAATATTTTTATTTCCAATTTCCATTTCCAATGGATGACTTTAAAATGAATGTATTCAAAATCTTTACATTTATTTTGCTTTTCTGTAAATGTTCAATGAGCATATGAAACTAAGCTTCATATATTCTACACATGCAGGTTAATTTATCTACATATTAATGTTAACTTCCATAAAGGAGACTGGCCAAGATTTCAGTAATTGTATGCAAAGACTCTAATGAACTGTGACCTACGCTGTCCACAATTCCTTGAAAAATGGTGGAATACTTGTTGACTTTTACCAGGCAATGTATTTTGTGCAAAGTATATCTCAGACATGGATGTTACTATGATTATACTATAATCATAATATAGCTATGTTAATAATATTACATAGGAATACAGATATGAAAAGGAATGGTTTATTAGCTGGTCTCTGACTAATGGAGAATTGGTGGGATCTTCTCCATTAAAATTAATGTTCACCTTTAATTATAAAATGAACTGTTAGTATGAAGTAGAAAGATACTCTTGTTTTATTTGTGTTTTTTGAGTTATTTAGCTTTTTATACAACAGCTATCCAGTTTTCAGTTTCAGAAATCTGGTTGATAGGGTCAAAATTACCCTAGCAACCATTCATTGATTCAAATAAGAGACTAGAATATGAATAGGAGAGGGCCTGAATAGAAAGATGAGTAATAGCAAACATTTTTAGTCTTAGAGAGCATTTGTTTTTTAGATGAGGTCAGTGAAAACATTTGAAACTGGAAAGAGTGAGAAGAAGGCGGCAAACAATTCAAAAACGACAAAAAAGAAAAAATTAAGGCCAATGGAAAAGTTGCTTAGAATTAGCCATTCTATAACATACTAAAAGTTAACTTGAAAGTGAACCAACCATTAAATCTGTGCTTCCAAAATAAATTCTTAAAAGTCTTAAAGGAGAAGGAAAGTCGTTTCACACTTGGGGCTGCCAAATGTTAGGCACTCCCAAGTAAATGTATTTACTCACCTGAAACTTCATGCCGGTGCTCCTATCAGCAGAAAACTTCAACGGCCCAGGGTTTTTCCAGTGAGCACCACGGAGCAATCCTCTTCCAGTTTCTTCTCGCGGCTGTGCATGCGCACGAACTTTAAATAATATGGAGACACTCACTTTCATCTGATTCATTAAATTTCCCTTTGTAAAATGTATAATGAAGCAATAGAATTCTTAATGAATCAGATAAAAATTAAGCGTAGGACTGGCCAGATATGGGATGACTTTGATGTAGTTGGCCAGCTTAAATATATTGCAATATATGGACAAACAATCCCTGTTTTGTTTAAAGCGGAAGGCATTTTTAGTAGCTTAAGGCACAAAATGTTTCAATGTCGTTAATATATTGTATATGGGTTGAGTGCAGAGGATCTCTCTCTCTCTATGGCATATATATATATATATATATATATATATATATATATATATATATATATATATATATATATATATATATATATATATATATATATATATATATATAAGGAGTTCGAGCACTCATAAAAAATCCAAACAATGACGCCTGGGTGCAGTCCACTTTGTAGTTAGATGGAGATCGTAGAGGAGGTCGCAGGTCTTATGGTGAAATAAAGTTTTTTATTGTGAAAATTCCAATTAGAAGAAAAAAGATTCTGCCTAAATATTTGGATGGTTTTTTTACAGTGAGATCTGTGAAGATGTGGAATTCTCTCCCTGAATCAGTTGTACAGGCTGATACATTAGATAGCTTTAAGAAGGGGTTGGATGGCTTTTTAGCAAGTGAGGGAATACAGGGTTATGGGAAATAGCTCATAGTCCAAGTTGATCCAGGGACTAGTCCGATTGCCATTTAGGAGTCAGGAAGGAATTTTTCCCCCTGTGAGGCAAATTGGAGAGGCTTTAGATTTGGTTTTTTGCCTTCCTCTTATCAGGGGTCCCCAACCTTTTTTACTTGTGAGCCACATTCAAATGTAAAAAGAGTTGGGGAGCAACGCAAGCATGAAAAAAGTCCCTTGGGGTGTCAAATAAAGTCTATAATTAGCTATTTGATAGCCCCTTTGTGGAAAGGCAGCCTACAAGAGGTTAAACTTGGCAGTATACTTAGTTTTTATGCAATTAAAACTTGCTTTCAAGCTTGGAATTCAAAAATAAGATCCTGCTTTGAGGACACTGAGAGGAACATCCAAGGGGTTGGAGAGCAACATGTTGCTCGCGAGCTACTGGTTGGGGATCACTCCTCTAGATCAAGTGGCAGTTAGGCAGGTTAGAAAAAGTTAAGAGGTTGAACTTGATGGACGTGTGTCTTTTTTCAACCTAATTTACTATGTTACTATGTTAAAATGTCTAACGTTTGTTAAAGGCTGATGTTGTAGCTGAAACGTTAGACATTTAAACAATAAAAAGCTTTATTTCAGAGTAAGACCTTTGTGTGCGACCTCTTCTATGATCTATATATATATACTGTATATATATATATATATATATATATATATATATATATATATATATATATATATATATATATGTATATATATATATATATATATATATATATATATATATATATATGTTCCAGCAGAGTCACACTCCAAAATTGTAAAACGTAACATTTATTTTTCCATCATAAAAGCATGTTCAGTCAAGTATACTCATCTACATGGGAGACATCATATCATGGGAGACATCACGCGATGTTTCGGGGGTCCCCTGCCCCCTTTCTCAAGCGTGTCCCCGTAGTATCTCACATGGAATAAAGAAAGGACCCGGAAGTCGGTCATCACTATTGAAATAGCGAAAGCTGCGTGCACGGTCACTCCGACGCAAGGACGCTACGGCGTCAGTGCGTCACAGAAGCGAGCACGGAGACATCCGCTCAATAAAGTCATTCACGCCATTTTGGTTATTGGCTATATTCACTCTATGTCACCACAGCATTTACATATATGGTAGATATCGATTGGTGTAATACAGTACAAGATATTACAGTCAATACAAGATATGTATCTCTTATAGTCTTGGTATTATCGACATTGCAGTTTGGCTGCCACATAACTAGTTAATCACCCTTTTATGATCACTAAGCGGTTATATAAGCCATCGTATCAAATGAATAAGTGTAGGTCAAAGTCCCTATTCAACCCATTCAATAATTCGTTCCCAGGATAGATTTATGACCAGAATGTTTTCTAAACCCACTGACAGGAATCAATTGTTGACTTTTGACAGCTTTCACCCCCCAGCAGTCAAAAAATCTATTCCTATCAGTCAATTTGCAAGGGTCTGTAGGATCACGACCTTATAACTATGAGAAACAAATTGGTTCACAGGGGCTACCCACCAGATAGACTAGATTCCACAATGGATCAGATAAAAATTGATTCAGGACGGGTCAGACAAAAAGTGGACAATAGAGAGAAACGGTTAACTTTTGTGGGGCAATATCACTCTCGGAGTGAAAAGTTCAGACAAATTTTATGCAAACACTGGCATTTGTTGAAAGATGCGTATCCAACAGTGACAGAGTTCAAACAACCACCTATGATGTCCTTTAAAAAAGGTTCCACTGTAGGGAAGAGGTTAGTACGTACAGATATGCGACCACCACAACGGCAATATACATTTTTGGGTCCCCCTAGGGAGGGCATGTTCCGTTGTAAGGGCTGTGCACAATGTCGCTTTGTACTTACAGGAGATTCATTTTGTAGTATGGTAACAAACAGAACCTATAAGATCAGGGGTCATCATTCTTGTGAGACAAGCTACGTAGTGTATATGTTGGTATGTCCATGCAATTTGGTTTACATAGGGGAAACGACCCAGAGAATTAGGGATAGATTTTCCCAACATAGATCTACCGTGAATACAAAAAATTCTGTCCTACCAGTTTCAAAACATTGCTTAGATAAGGGCCATAGTGCAGAAGATTTGAGGTTTAGAGTGATACAGCATGTACCACAACCAAGGAGGGGAGGTGACAGAGTAACGCTGTTAAAAAGAACTGAGGTACAATGGATTCATCGTTTGAAATCATTGAGTCCGAATGGGTTGAATAGGGACTTTGACCTACACTTATTCATTTGATACGATGGCTTATATACCCGCTTAGTGATCATAAAAGGGTGATTAACTAGTTATGTGGCAGCCAAACTGCAATGTCGATAATACCAAGACTATAAGAGATACATATCTTGTATTGACTGTAATATCTTGTACTGTATTACACCAATCGATATCTACCATATATGTAAATGCTGTGGTGACATAGAGTGAATATAGCCAATAACCAAAATGGCGTGAATGACTTTATTGAGCGGATGTCTCCGTGCTCGCTTCTGTGACGCACTGACGCCGTAGCGTCCTTGCGTCGGAGTGACCGTGCACGCAGCTTTCGCTATTTCAATAGTGATGACCGACTTCCGGGTCCTTTCTTTATTCCATGTGAGATACTACGGGGACACGCTTGAGAAAGGGGGCAGGGGACCCCCGAAACGTCGCGTGATGTCTCCCATGATATGATGTCTCCCATGTAGATGAGTATACTTGACTGAACATGCTTTTATGATGGAAAAATAAATGTTACGTTTTACAATTTTGGAGTGCGACTCTGCTGGAACATATATATGTTATACATGGTTTCACTCACCATGATCTAGGACGCACCCTATATATCCTGATATTGAAGCTAAGGGAGTGCATTACGATATGGTTGGACTGTTTGTATATATATATATATATATATATATATATATATATATATATATATATATATATATATATATATATATATATATATATATATATATATATACACACACATATATATGTTATTACCCTTCAATGCTAAAGATAAATACTTTGTCATTCTCTTCTTAGGGCAATAGAACCCATGGTGAGCTATTCTTTTTCTGGCACATCTTGTATATTCAGTAAAAGAAACTCTTATTAGGTTATCCCTAAGTGATATATATGGTTGGAAAAAAGACGCAGTATTCAACCATTTGCTCAGCTAATCTCTGCTTGACTTCCAGTAAGCTATGTAGTTTATCACTTCATAAAGGGGTTTTTATCTTAATAGTCCTCTAAAAGCCTGCTACACTGACACGGCACAGAACTATCTCATACTTCAAACTAGAGCTGATGCATTTGCCTCAGGAGCTATTTTGCTGCTTTTTTTGTTTAGGTCAGCATGACCAGCAGGGCCCATTGTCCAGGTGGCAATTTTGATGACAGTAATGAAATCTTTGATATTGCTCAAGGTTCCAGCTGTATATGTACTTCATAAGATGGCATTGCTTTTATCGATAGAAAGAAGTTTTGGGCTAAAGCACTGTTACATCTGTGATTTACAGAATGAAAAGCGTGCAAGCAGTGCATGAGAACAACTGAATCATCCAAGCAGACCTTTTTAGCAACTAAGGATGTAAACCTAATGAAATGTGGTGTTTTACTGTGTTTTTTACATTTTACTCTGTTTCATATTAACAGCAATGCATAAACACATTTATCAGTACCTAGTTGTTCCCCATGATGCACTGCAACATTGCATTTGCATAATTGTATGAATAAAATGATGTGGGAAGTACCATACTCCATGTATGAGAATTCTAGTGAGAATTGCTGGTGACATCTTGAAACCACAGCACATTTCAGATAGTTATCATTGTTAATCAATACTCATGGAAACTTAATGACATTCACCAACCAGTGTTCTATTGTGTTTTTATGTCCATCAGAAATGCATGCGTTTGGTATTTGGCTGATTCAATTCATTCCAATGTGAATTCTTTATTGGATGTATTACTCCACCTCTTACACCTGTTGCATATAGAAGCTTCTCACTTGTCTAGAGAGTTGCCTGGTTCTACAGTGGTGGAAGTCACCCAGTGTCTATAGTTCTATACACACAGGCTGCCCCAGTGGAGCTTACAATCTAAGGACCCTATCATATTCATGGAATCTACTATAATCAAGTTCATCAGCAGCCATTTAATATGCGTGCATAATTTTGGAGTGTTTTTGGAGGTCATGGGAGAATATTCAAACTCCTGATCAGGACTGAAATCAGGACACCAGTAGACAGTACAGCTCACTACTGAACCACCAGGCTAGGAGGTGGTGGAATCAATTAAATGTTTAACTAAGGGCAATGTCAGGCATAAAGATTTGTCGCCCACAGGAATGAATTCTCCCATAGTTGGCAAAGCGTGACATTGTTCTAAGATGTCTAGAAGATATGTGATTGACAGAGCAGAGAGTAATTTAATTTGAAATGTACATGGCAAGTCTTGCTCTGTCAACCAATTAACCTTAAACGATCTGTGCTTAAAAAATAATATCATGAGCTTAAGCATGGCTATATGAGTATTTGCCGACAGCACATTAATGTTTAAGTATATGTGTTGCCATTCTGCTTAAGAGATGGGATAACCGATAGCTCAATGTCACGGGAGCCTGCAGCTTTCTTTTAGACAGAGGAGAAACTGCACACAGACACCGTACTTCTCTTGCTTCAAGAAGACATAACTTTATTAACACTTCTGCATTAGCAGCCCATGACACATGACACTGTATCAGTATCAGATCAGTATGGGATCTGTATGAGAGCACACATAATACATATCTTAACAATATGTACTGTATGTGCACATGACACAGAAGAAGCCTGGAATAGTTTCAGGCAACGGTCTTACATGGTGGGTTAAGATCACATTGAAATAAGTTGGTTTCTCTGTAACTCTGGTAACCTGAAAAGTCATATTGCCTCTGCAATGTAGTGGGAGAGATTTTGGCCTTCTGCATTTTTGCAGTATTACACAATTCAGATTCAATAATTTGGTACCTTTCCTCATCTGCATCAGTGGGTATTGGGAGTCCATGTGTGAGTTTTTAGCATTTACAAAAAGTTATTTCTGGTGAATTGTTTTCAATGAATATTAAAGAATATTTTTAATTTTCTCATTATTTTCCACCATAACCAGTTGCCTTCTTTGACATGGTGAAAGCCATTATATCCTATGGATAAAATTGTTGCAAGTCTGTTTTCTTTCATAGAACAAAATAACAAAAAAGGGAACTGCATTTTTACCAGGCTTACAAAAACTGCCCTTATCAGTAAATCTCAGTTATTAAAGGAACGTTTTATTAGTTTTTAGTATGATGTAAACTCATGAGTCCTATGGCCCATGGACATTTTTCTTCTTGGATTGACAACAGTGGTAGCACAGGCAACTGTTTTTATATGGAGGTCAGTCATTGTGTGAAAACAAGCATTTTACAGACTGGGCAAAATCCTACTGACATCAAGTTTTGATGTGAAGTAAGTGTAGTGGTTGCGGGTAACTTTGGGAAAAATGATTTACTTCTGTTTTGACAAAAATCAAAGTCACTTTTAGCATAATTCCCTGTATACTTGAGGATGTCACCTCATTCACTTGCTTAGAAAGAGGCAGTGGTCTATATTTTATTTGTCTCTTGTATATAATAACCCTGGAGCCTAATGATTTGTTTGCACAAGAAAAGCGAGGAAGATAAGAAAAGAGAAACAAAAGAATACAATTAAAGTATTTTGTTTACCTTTTCTTATCTTAAAACAATTATTACTGATTTAGATAAGAAGTTCTAATGGGATGGAATCCTGAAGGGCTCATTAGTGTCAGCAAGGCAGAGGGCTATGGATATATTCACTAAAGTCCTTGCGCCCACTTTCATCATGCACCCATAACTTACTGAGCCTGCTTTGCAAAATCGTTTTCAAGAGGTGAGGTACAGTTCACTGGAATCCTGTACTTTGCATTTTCCTTGAACATGTGATAATTCCATCTTTCCCTTTGCATATTGCTCATACCTTCAAGTACTTTGCACTCAGTTTAGTAGTACGTTTAAATCTGAAAGTTAAATGAAATGATGGAAAAATCTTGTTAAATTAGCTCAATATCTGACACTTTTTTCAGGTGTATCTTTTTTTGTATAATAATATCCCTTTACGTTATGTGCGATAGAACCTAAGGCCTCACCAATATCTAAAAACAAAGCCAGCACCAAAGGCACAGGGACAAACAGAAAAATATATAGGGTAATATTGTTTAATAAATGACACCCCGTATGGTGCTTTATGAGGTTTACTAAGTACACCGCATGTGTGTTAGACCCCTGTCACCACCATCAAAACATTTTTGCCGCCAGCATCAAAATACTCTTTTAGAGAATTTACACTTTTCTCGCAAATTTCTCTGGAAATTATTTTCTGAAATGGGAGAAATTTGCCCATCACTAATGACCAGGACCGCCATCAGAAATCACAGGGCCCCATACGACAAAATTTCCTGGGCCCCCTGGGCTGTGCCCACCGCAAGCCCCACCCCACAGGTCTGCCTCCACCACACAGTAAAAAAAACAAAAAAAATTTTGGTGGCTAGGGTTCCCACATGTTAATAAAAAATAAAAAGATATTGGTGGTCAGGGCCCCCCATAAAAAAACATTTGTGGCCAGCCCCCCCCCACATTATAAGAAAATTGGTGGCCAGGGCCCCCCCTCCACATTATAAGAAAATTGGTGGCCAGGGTCCCTTAAACGTCCATGCCTTCCCAAAGTCAGCAGCCCGGCTAATCAAGTAAGTGTGGCGTGGCTGGGCCTGGCCCCCCTTACCCTCGGGGCCCCCTACAACTCTCCCCCCTGTCTCCCCCTGATGGCTGCCCTGCTAATGACTATATCTGCCCCCTACTATCTCCTAAAATAGATAAAATAGCTTCTCACTTTAAAGCTGGCCATACCTGTACCAACAATTGTTTTGTGAGATTATTAATACATTTACGGTGGCCCTCTGACCCTGACCAATATCTATGTACTATGAATATCAGTCGTTTCAGAAATTGGGAAGAATTGGAAATTTCATCTGCTGATCATGTTGACCAGTGCACTGTGCATCAGCAGATGAGGACGTGATGGAGAGCCACAGATCCAGTTCCTGCTCACTTCCTCAGCCTCTAAATAACTAAAATTGCATCTATTGGTGCACTAGCACAGCGTCTAATGTACTTATGTGCTTGTGCCTCTACCGTTATGTAGCTGCATATATCACCCTCTTATTTTTGTTATCAAGCTATTTAAATGATAAGCTCTTTGGGGGCAAGCACTTACTTCCTTCTGTGTCCCAGCATATAACACAATCTTTATAACTGTGGATGTTTACTTTTTATTCATTTCACTGTTTGCTCAGTTAATGTATAATATACATATAGAATAAAGAATAAAAACTTTTCCTCCATTAAAGAATGCCGTTTTCTATAATTTTTAGCTTTACAGACACTATAAGAAAATCCAAGCATTGCTAGTATGTCAGGTATAAGGACATTCGAGTGCTCCAGTGTGATTTAACCTTTAGGTGAGGTACCCCCCACTTTTTTACATATGAGCCACATTCAAATGTAGAAGAGTTTGGAAGCAACACAAGCGTGAAAAAGTTCCTGGGAATACCAAAAAAAGATTGGCTATTTGGTTGTCCTATATGTATTGGCAGTCTACAGTTTGGCCATAAATCTGGTTTCTATGCAATCAAATGTTGCCTCCAAAGTCCGGAATTGAAAAATAAGTGCCTGCTTTGAGGCTACTGGGAACAACATCCAAGGGTTTGGTGAGCAACATGTTGCTTACGAGCCACTGGTTGGGGACCACTGCTTTAGGTGCTAAGCCATTTCCCCATTTTCTTTAACCGGTCCCAACAATGTGATAACTGATATGATGATGTGATACTGAGGACAACTATAGCTGAAGAGTACAAATCATTATAGGTACCATCATATATCTGTTACATTGCCATTGCAAAACTTCAAAATCTCCCAAAATTGTTGCTTCACCCTTAAAGGAACAGTAACATCGAAAAAATTTTCAAAGTAATAAAAATATAATGCAGTGTTGCCCTGTACTGGTAAAACTGCTGTGTTTGCTTCAGAAACACTACTATTGTGTACACTACAGTATATAAATAAGCTGCTGTGTAGCAATGGGGGCAGCCATTCAAAGGAGGAAATGCTCAGGTTACACAGCAGATAGCAGATAAGCTCTGTAGAACATAGTAGTATTATTTGTTATCCACTATCCACTTTAACCCGTGCTATATAGCTTTTTTCCAATTTCCGCTATACAGCAGCTTGTTTATATGAACTATAGTAGTGTTTCTGAAGCAAACAGATCAATTTTACCAGTGCAGGGCAGCAATACATGATATTTTCATTACTTTAAAATACCTTAATTCTTTTTTTTATGTTCCTTTAACTGAAACTAGTGGTCCCGTTTCTACATATAAACAGTACACACCAATCTTTAATGCTCCCCTGTTGCAGCTCTATAGAAATGTTTTTTTTTAACTGCCAAATGTAGCGAAAAAGTGGCACTGCAATAAATAATCTCTTCACCTACCGTATATACTCGAGTATAAGCTGAGTTTTTCAGCACCCAAAATGTGCTGAAAAAATCTACCTCGGCTTATACTCGAGTCAGTATAAAAAAAAACCCTCTGGTAGATGATGTACCGGTATTTTGAAGACCGCAGCCTTACCGGTAAATTTGCAGAACTACCGGTATTAGCTACGTTGAATCTCAGCACAAGGGGGCGAGAGGGGAGGAGGCGCCGCCGTGAGTGATGCATGCTGGGAGCTTGAGGCTCAGCATGCACTTCCATGATCCCACGTAGTGAAGTAACCGTCCCTCCCTCCGCCCGCGTCACTACCAACACTGCCGCCGCCTCCCTGAGACGATGTGAGTGGCTGGCAGGAGGCGAGAAATTGCAGGCTCCCAGTACCCGGGAGGATGGACGGAAAATACCTGACCCCCACCTTTAATGACCCGCTGGTTCCTGCGTTCCCCACTGCCAGGGCCTATGAACAGAGCATCGCCTAGAGCGCTGCCTGGATCAAACACAGGTAAGAGCGGGCTCACAGCAAAGTCCTGCGACTGCGGACAGGGAACGGCTTAAAGGAGTGCGGCGATAGCAGTCCCTCACTTGCAGGCCCGATCCTCCCTCACTTGCAGGCCCGATCCTCCCTCACTTGCAGGCCCAATCCTCCCTCACTTGCAGGCCCGAGCAACCCTCCAGGCATTCCCTGTCACACGACCCGGGCGTGTGTGACCCTCCAGTTATTGTTGCACTTGTACCTGCTTCACTGTGGTTGTGCATAAATGAGATTCAGAGGCTAGTGTCCGTTTATGTACATAAATATTGTTCAAATCACATGTACTACATTCAAGGTGCTTGGCCCTTCTGGATTCAATATATTTGTGTTGCAGCTACAATCATTTGCATGGTGTATATTAGCAGTGTTTCATAAAAACCTTGATTTGTTTCTTTTGGATTAATTGATGGCAAGCTCAGGGCAAAGGTACTACATCCACTGCTTTCTGCCTCCTTTGTGCCTTGTCATTATTGTGTGGGGAGTGTGTGTGTATATAGTATATGTGTGTGTCTGTGTATGATGGTGTGGGTAGAGAGTGTGTGTGTGTGTGTGTATGTGTGTATATAGTATATGTGTGGGGAGTTTGTGTGTATAGTACGGTATGTGTGTGTGTGATTAGGCCTATACACGAGTCAATACGTTTTCCCAGGGTTTTTTGGTAAAATTAGGTACCTCGGCTTATACTCGGGTCGGCTTATTCTCGAGTATATACGGTAATTTCAATAACTTTTGAATCATGCATCTCCCAGACATAGCAGGACCTTCATTACCCAAATAAATTCTATATTTAAAATAATCAATACAGACCTTTTAAAAGATTGGGGCTCACAATGGAACAGCACTACCCCAGCCTTATACCTTGAGTCTAACAGTGAGTCTCTCAGTCCAGGAATAGCCAGAGGAAATGACAGAAGGAGATACTTTGCTATAAATGAATCTCAGGATACAGTAATTTCAGAATAAGTTGGTGCTCTATGCCATACCTGATAATTTATCCTATGCCATCCACTATAATTGTATGTATTATAGTTATCATCATAACATTCTCCTTGCAGGTTTTCCATTTGAATAATAACATAGTATTCAGCTGTTATCAAATCTGAGTTTGCTTAACCCTTCATTGTCAGGTAATGGAAGTCTTGGTCTACTATGGTACTCGAGTGTTGAAGGGGTCAAATTTTCTAAGTGTTTGAATTCCAAGGTGATGACACCACCACTCATCATGGTAATTACTGTACAATTACTGAAAAGGCAATGACCTTTAGGAAGGAATTCTGGAATCATTTTTTTATGCTCAGATGTGTGTAGGGGTTGTAATTTAACCTTGAAATGCTTCATATCAATTACAGAGCACTATGTGCTCCAAGTCAGGATTTCAAATTAGCTGATATAAACAAAATCATTCTGTTCAGTAAATTAAAAGGAGAAAAACAAGCCCAATGGTTAAGATCTAAGTAACTCGGTCCAGGTCAGACCAGAGGCAACGCTTTCAAGGAACCAATTAAACTTTGTCCAAATCGATGTCAAATATATTATAAATATGTGCAATATAAAGCATCTATGAATTGTTTCAGAAATACTATATTTACTTTTAAAATGGGAACATTTTAATTTGCAAGTTTTCTTTGAAGAAAACTATTGGAAAGGCACATTGAGATTTCTTTCCTCTAATATGTCCTCAATATATTGTGACACTTGTATTGATATTGCTTATTCAGCTGGCACCTCTCTGTGACTTTGCATCACACTGAGCATGCTGTTAAAATTAAAGGAAAACTATGCCCTCAGAATGAATACTTAACCAACAGAATCTTAACAGAAACTGGAATATAGATATCAGTAAATATATTCCATTTACATATTTTGCCTTGAGCCACTATTTTTTGATGGGCTATGTGTCTCCTCAGAGGTCACCGACTAGAAATATTGCAGCTCTAACTATAACAGGAAGAAGTGTTGGAGTAAAAGACAGAACCTTCTCCATTAATTGGCTCATGTGACCTAACATGTATGTGTGCCCTTGGTTTGTTTGTGTGCACCATGAATCGTATGGTTCAAGGGGGGTGGTACTTAAAATATAAAATGCCAGTTTTCTATTTAGGATTACCCAGTGGCATATACTACTAAAAAAAATTGAAAATGGTTTATTTAGATGAAGCAGGGTTTTATATATGAGCTGTTTTATGCTATATATTTTTATACAGACCTACGTTATACAAATTTTTCGGAATTTCCACCCCAATACTCGGATTTTTGCTTGAAAACCCCCAAAAACTTCGGATTATTGCAGGAAACCCGTCGCAGATCGAAAAATCTTTGGAACTTCTTCCATTGACTTATATGCAACCTCGGCGGGTCTGAGATGCCGGATTTTTGGATTCAGACTTTTTCCTTCCTGGGGGTATAATAAATTCCAGAAAATTTTAGATTTTTTTTTCCCACTAGAAATTTGGATTTTATACTAAAAAAACAGATTTTTGGGGTTTTTTGGCATTCGGAGTTTAGTAAATAACCCCCTTAATATTTGTATGAGAATATATTTCAAAGGCGTATTATCCAGTTCCTGTAAGGGTTTCAGAATATCTTTTGGATTGCATCCAATTGCTGTAAAGATGTCTGAATATTTTCTGGATTCCAACGCAACCAGCAGAGTTGACTTCAGAGTTCATTTTCTAAAACTAATTGGCTTGTTTAAGCATAATTGGGCAAGTGATATTTTCATTCTAGACACCATGGCAACAAATAAATATTCCAATGGAGAATCAATTTGTTTATATTGTAGTTCAAATTGTTTCTCACAGCTTGCAAAATCAAACTGACATACAATAAAAGTGCTCTAATGTTCATTGAACCTACTGTACAAGTTTGTAAGGATCTGGTTCACACTTTTAGAAACCAGGCATTCAGTGTCGCAAATAGCCTTGTAATATACAAAAGCCATGCATAATCTGCAAGATATATCCTTATATTTGTGTTTAGTGATGTCATCAGTTACAGTTTGTGCTTGATGATGTCACTGGTGTCGCAAGACTCATTATAACTTGCCCATTGTAGGAAATAAGAGATCTTACAAATAGGGATGTCGCGGACTGTTCGCGCGAACATCGGCTGTTCGCGTCCGCCGCAAGTTCGCGAACGTCGCGCGACGTTCGCCAATAGGCGTTCGCGTCAAAATCGTTCGACCATTCGACCATTCGATCGCTAAAATCGAAGGATTTTCGTTCGAATCGAACGATCGAAGCCATTGGATTGAATGAAATCATTCGATTAAAATCCTTCGATCGTTCGAATCGAACGATTTTCGGATGTTCGAAGTTCGCAAACTGTTCGCGAACTGTTCGCATTTTTTGCCGGTGTTCGCAAACGGCGTTCGCGAACACATTATCGGCGATTCGCTACATCCCTACTTACAAACCCAGCCAGAAGTACAAGAGCACTATCATGACCCTACTGCGGCCTCCAACTACCAGTACTACCCCCAAACTTGCACATCTAAATTACGGGATGTATAGGGGTTAAGGGGAGACACCTATGCCCACAGCATTTCTAAACACAGGCTGTTTTCATTTTGGAGGACACACAGATCTATGTGATCCATTTTGGAATGCACAGACCTAAAGCATATGTTTTGCACCATGCTTCCTTCCCTGCACATAAAAAATGACCACTGTATGTTCTCTATACCAGGGGTCCTCAACCTTTTTTACCCATGAGTCAAATTCTAGTGTCAAATAATTTTGGAGAGCAACATAAGCATGCAAAAAGTTCCTGGGGCTTCCAAATAAGGGCTATGATTGGGTATTGGTAGCCCCATGTGGACTTGTAGCCAACAGGAGCAGGGCCGGCCTTAGGCCTATTGGACCAATTGGGCCCAATAGGGCCCCGCACCTCTGGGGGCCCCGCACCACAGGGCAGCACAGATAATATTTCCCTCAGCACATGATGCTGCCTGGTCTGCCCCCAACTTTGAGAGTCCAGCCCATCCCCAAATCCATAGGTCCAGCCCACCCCCAACTCTGATAAGCCAGCCTATCCCCCAACTCCATAGGTCTAGCCTGCCCCCAACTCTCATAGGCCCAGCTTTCCTCCAACCTTGATAGGCCCTGCCTGCCCCCAATCCAACCAAGCCTGCTCCCAAGCTGAATCGGCCCAGCCTGCCCAAAACTAATTGGCCCAGTCCACTCTCCTATTTCCTCCCTCTCTCTCTTACCCTGTGTGCCCCTATTATGTGCCCCTATTTCATCCCTCTCACTCTCTTATCTTGTCTGCCCCTTTCCTTTCTATTTTGTGCCTGTATGCCCTTATTTTCCTAAATACTTGGTGTGTCAGTAGCCAGCAACACTTTGTCTAGGGGCCCCGCCAACATGGTCCCAATTGGGCCCCACATTTGATAGGATCAGCCCTGAACAGGAGGCTCTGTTTGGCAGTAAAACTAAGGCTTTCCTTTAAGCCAGGAATTAAAAAATAAGCACCTGCTTTGAGGCCACTGGGAGCAACATCCAAGGAGTCAGAGAGCAACATGATGCTCACGAGCCACTGGTTGGGGATCACTGCTGTATACTGTAAAATATAGAAGCATAAAAGAAGCAAGAGTTCCATAACCTTTATAGAAGCTTTATACAGGTCATGGAACTCCTAGGTGACTTCATTATTTCTTGAAATACACAATTTCAGTCAGTGTTAGTTAATTCCCTATATAGCCCAAGCATGTTAGAAACATAAAGGTTAATAAAACAGTTTGTGTTTTTGAAGAATGCTATAATGGGTCGCTGCTATTATTGTTGTTAATCTATGTGGATATGATCTACATAGATTTTGGAAATGTTGTGCAGCTTTTTGGGGACAAATAAAGTATGTTTATTCAGTTAAAAGCTTTTTCAAAGGCCTGTAAAGGGCCGGCAAATAGAGGAAAAAAAAATATTAATGTTGCTTACGGAGAAATAGATGTAGGTATTTATGTACCTGTATAGCACCACAATTGTATGCAGCTTTACATAAAACACAAACAGGAGTATAGTTATTTACAGTAAAAATAAATACAGTATAGGATCCATTATCTGGAAACCTGTTATCCAGGAAGCTCCTCACGTAGACACCATTTTAAACACATATTGCAACTTTTTAAAAATGATTTCCTTTTTATCTGTAATAATAAGTTAGTTACTTGTAATTGATCCCAACTAAGATATAATTAATCCTTATTGGAGACAATTATATTGGGTTCAGTTTATAATTCCCTGAAAATATACTTGTTCTTATATTTCCAAAAATTCCATAAATGTATATTATGAACATTGTGAACTCCCAGAGTGTTGGAAATGTAATGAGCAGTAGTTTCAATGACCTTCTCAGTGCAGAGTACGTAAATAGCAATTGGCCCACAGGCAATGCACCAGAAATTGTCAATCCATCTTTTCATTAATGACATATATATATATATATTATTTTGTATATATACGTATAAGTTCAGTGTACTAGTAAACATGATTATATACAGGTACACTAAGATCACTAAGACTGCAGCCTCATGGGTATGGAAACAATAACAATATGTTTTTTTCTCTGTGATTGCATGCATTATAAATCCAACCCTTCATGAGCAATATCAATACCAAGGCCTCTTTGCTTTAAACATAACTGCAATTCACTCTCCTGACCCCCCCCCCCCCCAACAAAGCAAACACATTTCTATGTATCTCACTCTCTGAATGCTGGATTATGTATACAGGAATATGGGAAGAACATCTCCCAAATAATCCATTTTAATAAAATAATTCATATTATTAAAACTGGTTTTCTTTTTCATTGTAATAATAAAACAACTTTAGTACTTGACCCCACGAAAGGCGTAATTAAATATTGGAGGCAAAACTGTGCTATTGGGTGTATTTAATATTAAAATGATTTTATAGTAGACTTACGGTATAAAGACCCAAACTACAGAAAGCCCCTTTGCCGGAAAACCCCAGGTCCAGAACATTCTGGATAATTGGTCTTATAGGGTTTGCCACATGGATTTTTTCCATGGGTGAACTTTTAAGAAAGCAATGCTAGGGGGCCTATCAAATTTCTATTTTTTCAATAAATCTCAAAAAATTTGTGGGTTTTCTATATTTCTGTAAAACTCGTGATCTATTAAGTGTAAAAACCACGAAAAACTCTAATACAAAAATTCGCCAGGGAAAGTTGTTGAGTTCCTATAGAAGTCAATGGGAGCTGCGCTGATCCTATTGGACCATTTTTAATCAATTTGGGCTTTTGGGGGTTTACTCAAGGAATTGTACAAAAAAAAGAGGTTTTAGAGGTATTCATATTTTTTTTGGATCGTTCAGCGCTGGATCATTCATGCTTTTTAAATTTAGATCTTTTAATAAATTTCATGGCATTCGTGGTTTTAGAGAAAGGGACCTTTGTGTTTTAAAAAATGGGTAAGTGATTTGGGCATCAACTTTTGGAGCACAGTTTTGATGATTTCAAAAATTGACATTTTATTTAAAGTTTTTTTATGGTCAAAACAGTCAAATTTGATTAGGGAGTTTTTTAAAACTTTTGAATTCGATTTTCTCGATTTATCATGATCTGTCCCTTTAAGAACTCGAATTCGACTATTCGCCATCTAAAACCTGCCGAATCCAGTGGGAGAGGTCCAGGGATCAATTTTGAGTTGTTTGCAGCCTTCCTTCTAGTTTTTTTTCTGAGAAAAAATGTGAATCGAGTTTTTAAAATTCAAATTGATTTAGATTCAAAAAATTTAGGGGAGGTTTTGAAAACTCACCTGAATTTGACCTTAGATAAATGTGCCTGTAAGGGGCACATTTATCAAAGGTCGAGGTGAATTTTCAAATGCAAAAATTCGAGTTTTCAAGCTATTTATTGTGTGCTTCGACTAGGGAATATTCCAAATTCAATTTGAAAAAAATTAAAAACTTTGAATATCAAAATTTATCATGTACTGTCTCTTTAAAAATTCGAATTTGACCATTCGCCATCTAAAACCTGCCGAATTGCTGTTTTAGCCTATGGGGGACCTCCTAGAACCTATTTGAAGTCAATTGGTGAACTTTGAAAAATCAAAGTTTTTTTGGGGGAAAAACTTTGATTCTAATTCGATCAAATGCACTATTACTCCGACTCGTACGATTAGAATTCAGCCAAATACGCACCTATTCGATCAAAAACGAACCTATTCGCCAAAAAAAACTTCAACTTAATTTTGGTTGGTCTTTTTGAATTCGAATTTCAAAGTTTTTCAAATTCAAAATTTGACCCTTGATAAATATGCCCCTTTAAGTGTTCTATCATACATGATTTAAGCAATAGCTTTGCTATTTTTTGTGATAATTAGAAAAAATAGAGATGTTTAAAAAAATGTATGTTATATTTTGGGTTGTATTTTTGCATATTGATACACATGTGCACCCATATCTTGAAATATTTTTCACAATTCCCATTCTTGTATTATGTTTTAAAAAACATGCTTTTTTTAAAAAACACCTTAAAAATGTACAGTGCTGTAAAGCTGACTAAAAAATGTATTTAATTATTGCCAGATATTCCACCTGCCTTCTGTAGGGTTTTGCCCTTGCAGTTCATATCTGCAATCTTGTGCCAGTTTCACAATCGTGATTAGTTGTGAATGATCTGCTCTGTTATTCTGTTTGTTCCTGTACAAATTCATAACAAATCCAACAGGAACAAACATGATAAGAGTAATAGGCTGATATAAAGATTTATTAAGTATTTTTGGCTGATGGACAATTTCTTTTTGTAATATGAAGTATGAATTACAGTTTTGTCTGATTACATTATAGCTTTTGTAAAAAAAAAATGATTTACCATTCTGAAGTAGGTTTTTCCAAGCTATGATCTTTTGTCTTTGTTAACTTAAAGGCTTGCTTCTAAGGACAAGTATAAGGGGCAGATTTAAGAAGGGTCGAATATCGAGGGTTAATTAACCCTCGATATTCGACCAGGAACTAAAATCGTAAATCGAATATCGAAGTCGAACGATTTAGCGCAAATCCTGCGATCGAACGATTAAATCCTTCGAATCGAACGATTCGAAGGATTTTAATACAACGATCGAAGGAATATCCTTCGATCAAAAAATCACAGGCAAGCCTATGGGGACCTTCCCCATAGGCTAACATTGACTTCGGTAGCTTTTAGCTGCCGAAGTAGGGGGTCGAAGTTTTTCTTAAAGAGAGTACTTCGACTATCGAATGGTCGAATAGTCGAACGATTTTTAGTTCGAATCGTTCGATTCGAAGTCGAAGTAGTAGTCGAAGGTCGAAGTAGCCCATTCGATGGTCGAAGTAGCCCAAAAAACACTTCGAAATTCGAAGTTTTTTTAATTCGAATCCTTCACTCGAGCTTTGTAAATCTGCCCCTAACTGTTTGTCAGTGCCTGAGAATTAGGGACAGATTAAATCAAGGGTCTACGTGAAAATTCAAATTTTTAAATTCGAATTTTGAGGTAAGTTTAGGGGCAGATTTATCAAACATTTGCAAAAACAAAGCTCATTGAAATCTATATGTTAGTTAGGAAATGCTTTTGCATTCACAAATTCAGTTTCTGCTTTATACCTTGCACATTTAACCTAAATTTAGACATTGGCCATCTCATGCTCACTTATTTGTTTGTTCAAAAAAAAAAGTATTTTTAAAATTTAATATTTGTTTTCATTTACTATATTTCATCATATAGCAAAGCAGATGGCTAGCAAGCAGAAATGGTATTTCCAAATAAAATTAGGGAAATTCTTATATCTACAGCATCTCTTTCCTTCGTAGATATGTATTTGTAAAGATATTCTTTCTATATTGTTTGCTAAGACTTCTATCTCTCGAGAATTGCTAATGCAATTAGTGTAACCATTTATCTTAATATGTTCTGTGCTATATGATCATGGTGCAACAAGAGAATGATCTTGACAGCAGCATATAATACACATCTGCAATTAATATGTATTGGTGTAATGATAACCTATGGAATGTTAGGTCATCTTGTAGGGGTCATGTTTAACATTATGGTTTAAGTTTAAAACCTTGCGTGAGTCTGTCATGGAGCATGAATGTGCGTTAGGTGCAAAGTCAAACTTCACTGGATGTCTAAGTAAAAAAAGCAGGCTGAATTAAATGGGACATCTATGCTACAGAGGTAAAATGTGTAATTGGAAATCATCTGCATGGCAGGCAGATTCATTATTTGTAAGGAAATTCTTGAGTTAATACTTGAAACGCATGATATGTGAAATGTAGCTTCTTTTACCAATAACATGTCCTTGTGATAATTGTAGCTTCTTTAACAATAACAAGTCTTTGTGATAATTTGAAACAGTGCATTTGTACACAGCTAACTGTCCCCTGAATAAATGACATGAACGTGGGGCCAGATCAGCTGCAGAAAGATTGTAACATTTTACAGTATCTATAAAAGCCAGCTACTTTCTGTATTAGCTGGTCAACCTGCAGCTTACTTCTGTATTGCTTGTCCCCTCGCAGCGAGTATAAAACTTATCACATTCCTCTGAACCCTGAATGGTCATTGGCAGATTTTTCTAACAACTTGGTCCTTCGAGCCGGAAACCAACATCTGTCTTCTCAAACGGGAAACGTGACTGTGGTCACTGCAGAGGGTTAATCCTATTCTCTCTGTGGACTGAACCGAAAGACCTCCGACAGCTGTCGTAAAGAGAGGCCAGTTGCACTCGTTTGGGGGAACAGTGACGGTTTCCAAAGAACACAGCGACCAGGGTCACTGGAATCTGGTAACGTATATGTTTTCTTTTTGTTGTTGTTGTTACTAGTTGTCTACGTAGAGGTCCCATCACTAGACTGTTGATATTAAGGTGTTAAGTGGCGTAATCGCCCGCCTTTGATAAAGAGACAGGGAGTGATAGTGGGTCCAGTCACCTAGACTGTTGCTACGTAAAGGTCCCGTCACTAGACTGTTGATATTAAGGTGTTAAGTGGCATAATCGCCCGCCTTCGATAAAGAGACAGGGAGTGATAGTGGGTCCGGTCACCTAGACTGTTGATATTAAGGTGTTAAGTGGCATAATCGCCCGCCTTTGATAAAGAAACAGAGTGACAAGCGGACAAGTCCATAGTCTGTGTGAGAAGACTACAGGAATAACTAACTCCGTGTGCACGTTAAAGATAAAGAGTACTCCGGGGACCGCTGAATTTGTTGTTTGAAAGTGTGTGAAAGAGAGTGTTTGGGAGTCAAAGAGGGAATGGTCAACCCCTCAGACAGGCCATAAAGGGCGATACACTGACCGGTGAACGTTTTCGGCAAACGGACTACCTTGCTCCTCAGGTTTTACTTGGCCGAGCTCCAAGCTGTGAGGCCATATCCGTGAGTACTGCTTCACCAGGCGTTTGACTCCACAAAATTGTTTGTCAATTGTTTGTCATCTATACCTACTAACCATGGGAAATAAATGCTGTAAAAGTATCAATGATCTAACTGAGGACGCTCAGTTCATGCGTGATCAGAATCCAAATAATATCAGGTTCTTAAAAGGTAGAAAGAGGATTCTAATTTTAACCCTATATTAGACAAGGAACAGTATAGATTGCTTGTTGGAGAGGTACTGACGATAAAAAATGTACATTAAAAGTTACCTATAGGTCATGTTTTTTTTTTTCTTTGCTGGGAGGTTTGTTTTTGTAAGTAATTATTAGATGAAGTTTCTAAACCTGACTGTTTTGTCAGCCTGTCAGTTAGAGATTCTAATGCTAACGGCCTCCTGCTGCACAAATATGGCAGCCTCCTCATACAGGAGCATTGGGCATCAGACAGGTAATGTAAAAGCATTGTGCAAATACGTTATTGTGAAGTTATAAGTTTCTTTCCAATGCAATATTATGAGGAATGTAATAGGAGGGAAATAAAGAAAGGAATGCCAAGAAAGGCAAGGTACAAGATCAACTATATGTCAGGTAATAAGATAATGAAGGGATTGTGGATTGATATTATTGTAAACTGAAGGAAGTCTTTGACACATATAGTGGTGTGCCTATACCAGATCAGGGCATGGTTAATGATAGTCCTTATGAGCTACAACTAAAAAATGCATTCCTATGAGGATGTCTTAGCAGTTTTGTGAGTCAGCATATGGTAGACCACCGGGTAGCCAGTTTGCAAGCAGTCCTTGAGTATGCCAGACATGCTGAAAGACATCTCCAAAAACAAAAAAAAAAACGAGGGTTAAACTATGTGTTTTAGTAGAGGAAGATGTGTATGTGGTAAAGCAGGATAGAGGACGAGATAGGCAGAGAGAAGGGGGGGGTTCAGACCCCATTGAGATGACAAGCGAGAAAGGGAAATACTGTAAGTAAAAGACGTAGGAGAAATTAGGTTTTTTCATTGTGAGAAACCGGGGCATTTTCCTAGAGAATGCCGAGCAGAATTGAGCAATGGGGATGACAGGAGCCCCCTTGGGGAGGCATGACTATCTGAGAGTATACATTCCCCTATAAATAACTGAGGATAATTCTTAATATAGAAGACATAGAATGTAGTCTCTTATGTAAGTCGGAACCCCAACTCACACTTGAAGTTGGGGGAAAATCCATTACCTTCCTATGTGACACTGGGGCATGTAGATTCCTTATACACCCCCCTGATGTGCCAACTATCCAAAGAACTGAGGAATTTACTTTTCTAAGAATAGCAGGGGGACAATTAGATAAAGTATACTTGTCCCCAGTATTAGCCGTAACTGACCCTGACATTCAACAGACTATTCTTAATCAGTTCATTCTCTCTTCCCATTGTCAGTTCAACTTACTAGGAAGGGACATGTTGGTGAGATCAAAAGGAAAGTGCCTTATAACCACCCGGATGGTTAATTGCCTTTAGCGACCATCCGCTTAATAGAATAGCAGCCAACCCAAATCAAATACCATTCAAACCTCTTACGAAATCACAAAAGATAAGGAAGCTAGAAAGCTAGAGGGAGAGATAAAGCTGCTAGCAAAGGGGTTAAGTCAGAAAATAGTGAACAGTGAGAAACAACACCAAAAGGAAAAACACCTTAGAGACAATTTATCTTTCAGTGCTGAAAATAGCAGCTCTGATACTGAGGAACAAGCAGTTCCCAGCCCCCCAGCCAAGTTCTACCCCGTCGGCAAAATACAAACTAGAGAAGAGGGATAGAATCGGGGGCTGCTGCTTCAACACGTCACATTACACACACAGAGTACATTCCATGGGCAGCATCATATCTTAGAAGGATTTTTCAAGACGTTCCACATCCCCGCACCAATCCACACAAATTTGTACAGGAACTCATGTTTGTCCAACCCTAATTGGACTGATGTTAGTTGTACTCAAACATGTGTGTTGTCCAGGGGCTTACCAACATTTGTTGGTCAAAATGAATTGGGACACTAATCCTGCTGACCCAGCCCAAGTAGGGGTCCGCTTACGTGCTCTGGAAGGTACCAAAGGCACCATTTTTCCAGAAGTTTATTGGGAAACAGTTTTCAAATTTAACCATGATGCTCAAGAGTCTGTTGTCCAGTATGCAACCAGTTTTAAGAGAGGGTCAATGCCTGTGGTGGACCTGCTGTCCTAACAGATGAGGAAAACCTGATGGGAGTTGTTGCATGGTTTAGGACCTACAAGCAGTAAATCAGGCCGTTTTCCCAAGATCTCATTAGGAAATGCCAAAGCTGATGCGGCTGCTAAAGCACATTCACATTCAAGCTTTAACTGCATCACCAGACACAAACTTTTTAGATCAAGGGTTACTCAAAGACATGCAAAATAATGTCAGTGAAGCAGACTGCCACAAATGGGTTTCTTAAGGGGCCCAACTTAAACAGGGCATATATTATTGCCCAAAAAGGAAAACCAATCCTTCCTAATACACTCTTTCACTATGTTGCCATTTTGAGTCATGGGCAAAGCCATGTCTCAACAGGAGGAATGGTAAATAACATACTCATTTTAGATTTTAGATCTGCATAGATTTTATCAAACTCAATAGATGGGAGAACAAGAAATGTTGCCTTGTAATTATAAATGCCTTTTTCAGATCATCGAGGAAGAGGCAGACCAAAGTTTGGCGGAACATGTGCAGAATATTAAATAAACAAGAGCTTACTCCAAATTCTCTTCCAGATACTGGAGAGCCCATCCCAATAGAACTTGTGAAGCCTGGAGGCTACATGTGGGTAAAGGTAATAAAAATGAAGAATTGGTCGACTCCATTGTGGGAAGGGCCTTATCAGGTGAAATCGCAGAAAGAGTGTCCTGGGTACACTCCAGTCATTGTAAACTAGTAAAAGAACTAGGGCAAGTAGCTAGGGAACCCAAATAGTCCTTTAGATACAGTCTGACTACAAAGGGGGTTCTCTCCACTAGGGAGGGGGTCGTCTCAACGTCAGTGAAGAACCATGGGACTATTTGGGAGCAGCAGCAGAAGTAGGGAAGAGTAGAACAATATGATACCTGGACACCATTCTCAAGGTGGGGTTGTGCAGGCATGTTAGAACTAATAATGTTTTTCATCTTATTCCCTTGGCTTTTCTTCCCCTTATAACATAATGCCACCAACCACAATAATACACCCAAGAAATAGGACTCCCCAGAGTGTAGGTACAACAGGCAGACAGGATTGGGGACTACCTCCCAAGGGTTATTCATATCCACCGTGGAGCAAACCTCTAGACATTACCATTATCGAAAGAACCACTACCACAGTTGAATTTGATGCCAGTGAATTCAGAGTGATTCCTTAGAGACTGCTAGGTCCTTTGCCTGGGAAAATAAGTATATGTGCATCATTGTACCCCCCAACCCCGGACTAAAGCCCTGCCCAGATTGGTCCACAGTCTGGTGGAGTACAGAAGGGTGGGAGATAGCACCATGGGTAGGAGACTTAAAGAAATTCATGCAGCAGCAGATTTCCATAATAAAGAAAGCCCCATCTGCTTACTGCACGATCAAGTCATGTAACCCACTGCTCCAAACCATTAAAATCCACATCCCAGAGACCAAAAACTTTTTGGTCTCGGGATTACCATCACAGGAACAGACCCCATGGGATTAATTAATGTAACCATAGATAGGGCAAAGGCCATAAAGAGAGATTCCACAACCCCATTCCTCAAAGAAAGATCTCTATCTCTGGTTTTCTGAGCCCAGGCTCTGAAGGGAGGGTGACTTACTTACTTACCCAATCTCACCCTTGAAAAAGCTTTTGGAATAGAGACAGGTGTCCCCGAGGGGAACAAATGGTTAAAATATGTCCCAAACATGTCCCCCCGCTCAGGGAAAGATAACTGATTCGCTTGCGCAAAAGCACGGCCAGCCATTGGTACGGTGCCATTCCCGCTAAACCCTGATAATGACTTAGAAGGGTTGTAGTGTGTGCTTAAGTTATATACTCAAAAGCAACCTGCAAACGGTACCACCCTGTCCTTTCTCTGCCCTGCTAGATTTGCCACCTTCCAGTACAGTATATGCATGTAACCAAACCTGTTTCCATAGTCAAGGGCGTAGTCAGAAATTACTGGCGCTGCCAGCCTCCTTGTGTGCCTGAAATATATTTCTGACACAGAACAACACCACATTTAAAAATGATGGTTCCAGGACCACCGTAGTGTGCGGGCAGATATATGGTGGTTATGTGGAGACACAAAATTGCGCCCCTTACTTCCAAGTCTCTGGAGTGGGAGCTGCTGTTTAGTACAACTGATATTGCCTTTCTATGCTTTTCCCATAACCTCTATTCCGCAGGTACCAAGATTGGAAATGATTCACCGCTCCAAATGAGAAGTCCGACTTAAAGGGTCTTTCAACGATCATGTATACATTGATGATATAGGAGTACCCTGAGGAGTCCCAGATGAATATAAGGCCAGAAATCAAATCACCGCTGGTTTTGAATCCTTCCTCGCCTGGTGGGCAACTATAAACAAGAACGTCGATTGGATCAACTACATCTACTACAACCAACACAGATTTGTCAACTTTACCCATGATGGATTCAAAGGTTTAGCAAGTCAACTGGAAGCCACCTCGGTTGCCTGGCAAGATCGTTTAGCCTTGGACATGCTTCTTGCCGAGAGAGGTGGCATGTGCAAAATCTTCGGTGATATGTGTTGCACCTTCATCCCAAATAACACGGCTCCTGATGGGAGTATCACTAAGGCCTTGGAAGGACTGGCTATGTTATCTAATGAACTGGCGGAAAACTCTGGGATATCCAACAATTTCACCGACTTTCTTAAGACTTGGTTCAGGAAATGGAGCGGACTTGAATCCAGCGTGATAATTTCAACTGCTATACTTGCAGCTATTTTGGTAACCTGTGGGTGCTGTTGCATCCCTTGTATTCGTGGCTTATTGCAACATCTTATCGATACTACTTTTACTAAAACCATGTATACTGCAGCTTCACTCTGCTCTTATGACTATGTGGATAATTATAACACAGATATATGACACGAAGGATGAAAAGCTATGCTAGTCCTGATCACTGATGTTTTTCTGTCACACATAATGCATTTACAAGTATAAAAAGGGTGGAAATGTAAGGAAATTCTTGAGTTAATACTTGAAACGCATGATATGTGAAATGTAGCTTCTTTTACCAATAACATGTCCTTGTGATAATTGTAGCTTCTTTAACAATAACAAGTCTTTGTGATAATTTGAAACAGTGCATTTGTACACAGCTAACTGTCCCCTGAATAAATGACATGAACGTGGGGCCAGATCAGCTGCAGAAAGATTGTAACATTTTACAGTATCTATAAAAGCCAGCTACTTTCTGTATTAGCTGGTCAACCTGCAGCTTACTTCTGTATTGCTTGTCCCCTCGCAGCGAGTATAAAACTTATCACATTCCTCTGAACCCTGAATGGTCATTGGCAGATTTTTCTAACATTATTATGAAAACATTTACCAGTGTATCTGATGACTGTAGGGAGGCTGTCGCTTGTGTATCACAAAACATTAACATTGCGGGAGATTTCGATAACATTAGCAATAAAAACACAGGACACAGTTTTCCCTTTAATGGATGGAGGTCGGCCACAGCTTCCAATGAAACCATTAACCAAAAACCGATAACCTGTCCTTGCCATGTTATACCACGCATAGATTACCCCATATGCCAGCCACCGCAGCCGCAGTGGCCATGTAAAGACAGCCCTACTGACCATACCAAAATGGCAAGGCCCAAAAAACAATTACCCACCAGCAGCTGTGACAAGACACTAATACATATATTGTAATTTTGACATATGGAAACAAGTCCCATGAAACCTCTTTTTTTTAATTTATATAAACAACAAATACAGTATACTATAACAATGGGAGGGGTGATAATCTGCCACCATTATGGGAGACCAGACATGCTGCCAAGCCTGCACATCGCTCCAGGTGCCCGTGACGTTGCAAGCTGAGGAGGGTTAGCGACCTCCCCTTTTATATCAGCCCTCCCTTAGTGCCCTTAAAGGACCAGTAACATACATTTTTTTTAAAATTCATTAGTATACAACGGAAAAACAAAAACAAAGAAAAATTATACTTTGAAATTGCTAAGTCTTTATTAAGAAATAACTTACCGAAACTCCGCTTCCACTCCTCTTCAGAAAAGGTGACAGGGCGATGATCCATCGTGCGGCGCTTGATTTCTCCTCGCTGGCTATCTCCTATAAGGAAGGCAGGGAGGAGAAATCAAGCACCGCACAATGGATCACTGGATCGCCTTTTCAGAAGGGGAGTGCAAGCAGAGTTTCAGTAAGTTATTTCTTAATAAAGACTTAGCAATTTCAAAGTTTAATTTGTCTTTGTGGTTTTTTTTTTCGTTCTATACTAATGAATTTTAAAAAAAATTGATGTTACTGGTCCTTTAAGGGCACTAAGGGAGGGCTGATATAAAAGTGGAGGTCGCTAATACTCCTCAATTTGTCTATGTGGTTTTTTTTTCATTGTATACTAACGAATTTTTAAACAAAAAAACTTGATGATACTAGTCCTTTAAAGGAGAATTAAAGCCTAACTAAAGAAGTAGCTAGAAATGTTGTGCATTATGTTTTGTGCTTCTGTACCAGCCCAAGGCAACCACAGCCCTTTAGCAGTAAAGATCTGTGTCTCCAAAGATGCCCCAGTAGCTCCCCATCTTCTTTTCTGCTGATTCACTGCACATGCTCTGTGCTGCTGTCACTTACTGAGCTTAGGGACCCACCCACAATATACATTACACATAGAATAGAAATGTCACAATATAAGGCTGATTAGTAATGAATACAGATAATTACTACATGACAGCACATAAACCAGTGCAATTAGCATCAGAATTTAATAATCAGCCCTGTAGCATCAGCTTATATTACAGACCAACCTCATTTTCTGCTTGATAATTAGTGACGTACCCCTAAGCTTAGCTTCTCAACAGCTACTCAGAGCCCACTGAGATTTAACCAATCCCCCCCCCCAACGTAGCCAGTACCAGAGTCCCCTTAACTCGCAGCACCTCCCCACAATCTCGAGCACCCTTTGTTAGCCACTTTGGTGCCATACAGTATTGGGGTTTTCTGCACCTTGCAGCAGATTAAAATCCAGTACTGGTGGGTGGAAGTCAGCCTTTTCTATACCAGTTGCATTTTATGTCTGCTGGCTTTCCCTAACATGTTAGGGTGGATAGGGGGCAGAATGAGGGTCAACTATGTGCCCCTCCCAGCACACCACTAATGAATACAAGACTACTAAAAACAAGCAGTGCTGTGTTCAATGGTGGATGTGCTGGAGGATGTAATAGAAAGAGTAAACAAAGCTACACAATGCAGAAATACAGACCAAACCAATGTAATAACTGGGGGGGAAAGGGGAGACATACAATAAGGAAACTGTGGCAAACACTGGCATCTAATGTTCTGCTATTCACAAAGCCCTATCCCCAAACATGTTTGTTGTCAGCTGTACAAAACTGGGTCTACCATGTTGTGATAAAATGTTAATGTGATACTTTCTCCTCAATTTAAACTGCCCCACTTGTATTGACCACTGGTCTAACATATATACTGCTGTCTTGAGTTACACTTCACTCATTTTCACCCTCTCTTCTTTTCTTATTGTCTGGTGCCTTTTTTTTTTTTTTTTACTGCCAATAGACATATACATTTGTTTGAAGAAATACATGTGTGTAGGGCATTAATACAATATATCCAGTACTTCATTACTGCAAAGGTTTCAGTGCTACAACCATTGTTCTCAATTCTGGCTGGGTGTTTTGCAGTATGTTTGAAAGAGAAATGTGTGAATGATGAGGTATTTTTCGTGAAATGAACAGAAAGGAGAGTATTGCAGTGATATATATGATTAATGGGTGTTTTTATTTGGTGTTATTGAGTTTGGTTCCTAGCGCTATAAGAAACAGATATAAAAAAGAACACACACAGTGTGCAGCTACAGCCAGAAGGATACTGAATAAAATAAAATAAATAGCAGAGCGCCACAGCGAGAGGCAAGTCAGCTATATATTTTACCTGCTATTGAAGAAGTGGCAAAGAAACAGAATATGAATACGTGTCTACCAATTCCTTTGTAAATAATATTTACATATAGAAACCTTGTACTGATTTGGTATCTTCTAGTCCAGGTTTCTTGTTACTGTACAGATATGCTAATGTAGTATAGTTATGGGATCCGTCAGCCCATTATCCAGAAAGCTCAAAATTACGGTTAGACTCCATTTTATCCAAATAAATCACATTTTTAAAAATGATTTTCTTTTTCTCTGTAAAAATACAATACACATTGTACTTGAGCCAAACTAAGATTTAATTAATCCTTATTGGAAGCAAAACCAGCCCATTGGGTATATTTAATGTTTACATGATTTTCTAGTAGACTTAAGGTACTTACAGAAAGATCTTTTATCCATAAAACCCCAGTAGGGTTGCCACCTTTCTGGAAAAAAATACCGGCCTTCCTATATATTTCTCTTTTTTCCCTATTAATAACATTGGGGTCGGCCATCATTTTTACCGGCCAGGTGGCAACCCTAAACCCCAGGTCCTGAGCATTCTGGATAATAGGTCCCATGCCTGTATATTTTTGTATAATCAAAAAGCCTTATGTGAGTGACAAAGCAACTCAAATATAGGGGTAAGAATATTCTGTTGTGCATTAAAGGAATTGTTCAGTATTAAAATAAAAACTGGGAAAATAGCCCCCGCAAAATAAAAAATGTTTCTAATAAAGTTAGTTAGCTAACTAAAGTTAGTTAGGGTTCCAAGAGTATAGATCCTGTGGAACCCTGAATAATATCCAATATCAGTTGGTAAAAAGGACATTTTACTAAAGTTTTTCTGGCCTTAAAAATATTTTGCAGTGTGGCCAAGTAACTTGTTTGTGTACTACTGGTACATCATAAATGAATCCCTATTTTACCTATAAGGGGCATGCAGGGTAGAATATTTCGCTATTTTTTAGGGGGTGTAATAAATAATATTATTAGAAAAGAAGTCAATGCACATGAAAAATGGAATAAAACTGGAAATGTTTGGTTGTACTTATTTTCTGCTTATGATCTAACCTTATACTGCAACAAATATGAGCAAAATAGGGGCAGCACTTACAAACTTCACTCTAATATTTTACTCATGGCCCTTTTATTATTACTTTTCCTCTTAAAGGGACTCTGTTTTTTTTATGATGTATTTTTTATTTCTAAATTACACTGTTTACACTGCAAATAATTTACCTGAACCTAGGGTTGCCACCTTTTGTGGAAAAAATACCGGCCTTCCTATATATTTCTCTTTTTTCCCGATTAATAACACTGGGATCAACCATCATTTTTGCAGGTCAGGCCGGTAAAATATCGGCCAGGTGGCAACCCTACCTGAACCAGCAAGTGTATTTTTTTAGTTGTAATATTGGTGTGTAGGCAGCCATCTCAGGTTATTTTGCCTGGTCATGTGCTTTCAGAAAGAGCCAGCACTTTAGAATGGAACTGCTTTCTGGCAGGCTGTTGTTTCTCCAACTCATTGTAACTGAATGTGTCCCAGTGGGACCTGGATAGGCTGCTGGGGAGGAAAGGGAGGGGTGATATCACTCCAACTTGATGTATAGCAGTAAAGAGTGACTGAAGTTTATCAGAGTCACATGACTTGGGGCAGCTGGGAAACTGACAATATGTCTAGCCCCATTTCAGATTTCAAAATTAAATATTAAAAAATCTGTTTGCTCTTTTGAGAAACTGATTTCAGTGCAGAATTCTGCTGGAGCAGCACTATTAACTGATGCGTTTTGAAAAAACATTTTTTCCCATGACAGTATCCCTTTAAACATCTTTAAATTCAATTATCCAGCTATTACAGTTCCAGCCATTGCCAGTTACTGGCACAACAGATATTCAGTAGAAAAGGAAGATGTTATTTGTGAATCCTATGCTGTTGAAGGTATGTAAGCCACTTAGCCCCACCATTGAGTTCTAATTTCTGAAAACATGGATTTATACAAATTTGGAGAAATGATTGGAGTCTTACATTCAATCTGCTTGCTGTATATGCTATTTTGTGTGGGATTAAACCTCTCTAAAACTGAAATGGTTCTCTTTCCTCCAACTAACACCAGTAGCATCCCCGAAAGTATCCATCATAGTTAACAATTCCACCATCACCCCCTCTCCCCAGGCCCGGTGCCTTGGGGTTATCCTAGATTCTGCCCTGTCATTCACTCCTCATATCCAGTCACTTATTAAATCATGTCACTTCCACCTAAGGAACATATCTAAAATACGATCATTTATCACCCAAGACGCTGCCAAAATTCTTATTCACTCTCTCATCATATCGCGTCTAGACTACTGTAACTCTCTTTTAATTGGCCTCCCCCTCCAGAGACTGTCACCTCTCCAGTCCATAATGAACACTGCTGCGAGGCTCATACACCTCAGCAACCCCTCCTCCTCTGCCTCGCCATTCTGTCAATCCCTGCACTGGCTTCCGTTACCTTTCAGAATCAAATTCAAATTAATGACACTGACTTTCAAAGCACTTCATAACTCTGCTCCACCCTACATCTCTGAACTCATCTCTATATACTCTCCCACTCGCTTACTACGGTCCTCTACTGACCTGCTACTCAACTCTTCTCTCATTAAATCCTCACATGCTCACATTCAAGACTTTGCAAGGGCTGCACCCCTCCTCTGGAACGCTCTCCCACGGTCTGTCCGACTTTCTCCCAACCTTTCTGCTTTCAAAAAATCTCTGAAAACTCACTTCTTTCGAGAAGCCTACCCTCACTCTGCTTAACTACCAAACGCAACACCACATACAATACCACATTTCTCACCCACTTAATTTGATCTTGCCCACTCCCACACCTTGTGTATTACTCCCTTCCCTTTAGACTGTATGCCTAGGGGCCTTCCTCACCTTTTTGTACCTGTATTGATTGTGATGTTTGTTACTCCATATATTCTATATATGTAATTCATGTGATGTAGTTGTATAATCACATTTACTTTACAGTGCTACGCAATATGTTGGCGCTATATAAATACATGTTAATAATAATAATAATAAAATGTAGGGTAGTCCAATAAATGTCAAGACACAATCTTATGTTAATAATAGCCTTCACCGTCAGAAGCACTCCTAGTGAGGAAACCTGCTGTTCTTGAGTAGTAAAAGGTAAAGCCAAACTCAGAAGTCTTTTTGTTGCATCTTATTAAAATGGCCTATCCCTACAAGAATTGTAGTTAGATTTCAGAAAGAAACAAATTGTATCGCTGTTTTAAAATAATTACTCATCATCCTTAATGAAATGCACCCCTCGTGTTTATTTTCCAATACATTCTCCATTATTTCAATAAAGAAACGTTGCTGATCTTTAAAAGAGATGCTCCCCGAGTTCCTTCATATTTTGCTAATTGATTGAAGAAGCAAATGATCCATAGGAAAAGTTGCATCATTAACTTAATTGAGAGCAAAGCCTTATTAGAGAGGAAATGAAGTAGACAGAGCCAGAGACACAGCAGGCTTTCATCTGAGATGTCAACAAACAGACATTGTAACTAAAACCAGACAGCGACTGCTCTGCTTCATTTACATCTTCAGTCTCACTGCAAAAGTATTTGCCATGGCTAAAGGAAATGGGGCTAAAATGAACAAGGGCAGATAAGTCCTAAGTGTTAAATATACAAAGAACCTAAGCATGTATGTTTTAGATTAGGGCTCCTCTAGCTCTGAAGTATATAACACATACAAAAATTACTTTAATTATATGAATTCCTGTACTTCACCCGTGCTGACTGTATTTTAAGTCTTGCTCAGTGAACTCCATGATACACATTAGCCAAATTAGTTTGGTATCACAATCAGTCAGAGCCCAGGGCAGCCCAGAGTTTGGTATCTCCTCTTATCTCCATCTTATGCCTAGAGCCATGTGCTGACAGAACAGGAAACACAATTAAGTACCTGGTGTTCGTCTATATGAGATGTAATAAATTGTTTCTGTTTACCAATAATACTTTCTTTCCCCCCACAAAGCACCTAATCTCCCTTCCTAATCTATTTAATGAGCTGTGTGGATTTGGTTTAAATCATCTTGTTTTAAAATAGCTCAGTACAGCCTAAAGCCTAAACAACATCCATCCAATTTAATGAGTAAATTACTCAAGCTCAGGTGTCAGCTCTACCAGATTTAAATATTTCACCAAAATGATTGAAATTTAGCAATTTTGGGTCAATCTTTAAAATTTTCCCCTTTTCAAATTTACTTTATATATTTGCTCAAATCCTATCCTACATTAAATATATCATTTTAAGAGAAAGGGAAGTTTTGTTTTATAAGTCTCCAATTATTTTGCCTTAGTAATGTTTGTATTAATTCTGTTTCTTTCTCTGCCTTTAAATCCCTAATGTATTTGTGTTCAGCATATTGACTAATGCAATGTATTGATCTACCTGTGCTCTGCTCATTAAACCTGGTATCATGCAGTAAGCATTTCCTAAGACAAGCTCTTCCTTTTTGTCTCAGAAGCAGAATTCATAGCAGAAATTTCAAATCAAATTAGTTGGTTTGTAATATTGGTGTTCTAATTGCAAGTCCTGATTCTGAATTGATCCTAATAAACTACCTGAGACTGTTAATCGTTTAATATTGTCCTCTGGTGTTTTAGTTTTCACCATTCTGAGCAGTGATGCAGGGAGAAGCTAAATGTGATACTCTTTGGGCTAGATTCAATTAGATGAGAAATACTTATCTCCTTTTATAATTCCAAATTGTCCCATAGAGCCGAAGGCAATTCAATGAGAAAAACTTATTTCACTGTTTATGATATGAAAACTCTGTCCATGGGAAAAAACTGTGTTTCATGTATTAAACCATAAATTAATTAAATCTTACCCTATATTGGTAATAGCAGATTTCAATTACAAACAGGACCACTTTATTTGAAGGATCCTTCTTCAGATATGGTGTCAATAATCCATGGCCAGGTTTTAATGTAAATTTAGAACTATATTGCAGGAGTACTGCAGATGTAGCCATAATTACAATTACATTTATAAAACTGTACAATAGATGGGTGCATACATATAACATACAAAAATTGACTGCACCAGTCCAGGGTTATAACAGTGAGCACCACAGAGCGATCCTTTTCCGGCTTCTTCTTTCTTCAAATTTTCCGTGGCAGACACATGCGCAGTTGAATAAAATAGGCAACTTTTAGGTTCAAGTTCGGCTTTTCGTTCTACTGCGCATGCACAGCCACATGAAGAAAGTGGTATAGCCCTGGGCCGGTGCAGTTTTCTGCTGATAGGTGAACCGGCCCGGGGTTTTATGAAAATCATGGTTGTCCAACTGGCGGCCCGCGTGACAGTCTCCCTCTGAAAATCGTACGATCAGCAATACATGCAGAGATATTATCGGCAGCCGGCAGAAATCTTTTGACCTGTCCGATCGACCAAACGACCGATCTCCGATGGACGAAAAATGGGAATACCTGGCCAGCTTTACAGGTACTGTGCAAATGTTAAAATATAAGGATCAACACAAATGCAGGGGTAGATTTATTAAATATCAAACTGGAAAGCTTGTTTAAATTTGTAACGATTGATTAAGTCAACTTAGATCATTGGACAATACAACTGCTTAACTAAGTTTTTTCCTTCCCTTCTTTCCCTTTTCTTTCAATTACTCTCAGTTTGATGATTTCCTTAACTATGCCAGCCATTTGAATACTGTATAAATCTTAAGGAACAGTGGCATAATTATTTTTGGGATTAAGTGCAATGGAATGTTGTATTCTAGTACCAGAAGGGAACATTAATGACGTTACCCAACATCTATAATCACTAAATGGTTTATGCCTGCGTGCAAAGGTCCCCTTTCCTGCTCCCTCCCCTAATTTATACATCATGTACATGCACAAGGTAGGGAGCAGTGGAAGGTGCAGCCCACATTGGGGACATGCCCATAATATCTGCCCTAAGGCAGGTGTTAAGGAGAGGGCTGAGCTGTGCTAGAAAGCAAAAACCCTGGGGACACAAGTAAGTGAGAACTAAGGGGTGCTCAATTGCTGTGAGTAGGGATTATGTAAAAAAAATGTTGCTGCTGGAACAATTAATTTAAGCATATATAAAAAAATCTTAAAGCATATATAATAAATCTTAAAATATAAATTGGCTAAATTAAAAAATATTGGGCCAATAATAAATTTACCCTATGGGTTAAAGAGGGTCCTTAAGTTAGAGGTTTTAAAAGTGCTGTTCCAGAATATATCATTTTAGCTCAATTAAATTGTTCTAAATGTACTTATTAAAACATTACTCATAATTTGTGTTACTCATGTTCTTAGCTAGTGGTATCAGACAGGTCTGGGGGCCTCCTGCTCAACCTGGGAGAGTGAGAATTAGAGCAGCAAATTCTCACAGTTGGATGGAGGAGGCAGTGAAATGCTTGAAAAGGGCCAGCTTAAGCCCATGTATAAATAAAAAGTGTGGTTAGTAGTTTCTTTATAGGTCTGGTAGGTATTTTCGGTTTTTAAAGTATTCCTATAGATGTGTGGTAGTTTGTCATGCTGTGAGTTATCCTAATGTTGTGCAAACAATTTTTAAGATATTAAAAGCTGTGGAGATTTTTTAATCCTACACCAGAGTGGGTTTTTTTCGTTCCCTGGGGAAGCAAGTGCCGATCGTTCCCTGGGGAAGCAAGTGCCGAAGGGGGATTGAAGGGCAAGTAATACTGGATAACTTACCGCTGAACCAGTCAAGGACGTTAGGATTTGTCCTTATAAACCAGTAAAAGAAATGCAAGATGTTGGGCAGCCTAGCAGCAAGATTTGTGGTGAAATGGTAAAAGACCGGGCAGGTGGTAAAAGCTAGAGACATATACAAAGGGGGAAATCTTGAAAGGCTTGTTGCTTTTATTTCACTTACAGAATTTGTGATTGAATGCAATAGGTTGGTGCCTTAAACGTTTGAAAAATATTCTCTTCTGATTTCATGCTTTTAGACCTCATTTTGATTACATTTTCATGCACAGCAAGTATTATAAAATCTGCCCTGCTTATACAAAAAACTGGCAGCTATTTTGACTTTTTATATATAAAATATAACAGTAGCATTCCCTCTGTAAGTGAAAATAAGCAGAACGGTGCACGCAGGTTTAGGGATCAGCGGTCCATCCAATATAATATAATAAAAATGTCTTTGCTCCACTGAAAAATATTCCTTTATTGGAACCAGCACAGTGACATAGCAAGAATATTCACATTGCATGTTATATCTTAGTGTTTTGGAAACCCATTTATAACACATCAGCTGTTCAGTGCTCACAGACCTCTACACATGACACAGCAGTATGGGTCACAGCCATTGAATGTAGATAGCAATTGAATGATGTGAAAAAAGAATGCATATAGATCACACATATATATATATATATATATATATATATATTAGTCCACACATCAATATATGTCATCCATTATTGACACTGACTTTATTGTCAATCCATTATTACATATTTACCAGCACCAATACTGCGTGTCCAAACAGAAGCCTTTCTTAAAGTGAACCATGTCATGAAAAGGTGACAATTAAACCAGTAAACACCAGTATATCATAGTGACAGTTATGTATATTTTTCTTTTAGTTTGTTGCATTTTACATACGATTTGCCAGTTATGGTACAACATATAAAACCTAAGATGCATGTATGAGTTTAGGAGGACCTATCCAAGATTTTCCATTTTGTGTGCCAACTATCTTCTATTTTTTATGTTTGGTGGCGGATTACTATAAAACAATGTCATACACTGAGTTTCATTTGGAGGGGTGGAACTTAATGGAGTTTGGTCTTTTTTCAACCCAATTTAAGTATGTAACTACGCAAAGAAGTCTATGGATATCTTGGGCATGCTGGTGGCCATAGAAATCTTTTGGCAAGCCATGTCTGCTTGGACAACCTTAAACTAATTCATGGGGAATTTCTAACAATCTTCACAGTATTAGAATTGGTGGACAAGATGTTCCAATATGTAGTATTAAGGGAAATTTCATATGAAGACTTATTGCAAAACCTGTTTTTTATTTTCTGAAGGGGTAGCATTACTGGTCACACAAAGTTCCTGGACAGCGCACTCTCCGGATCACATCAAGGAATCGCTTGATCATCAAATCATTGGTAAAAAAACTTAATTTTATTTAAATATTAAACATCTTAACAAACTGTTAAACCCTGCGCCATGAGGTCTGACGTGTTTCATGTCACTGCACTTCATCAGGAGGTCTCTGATGAAGTGCAGTGACATGAAACGCGTCAGACTTCATGGCGCAGGGTTTAACAGTTTGTTAAGATGTTTAATATTTAAATAAAATTAAGTTTTTTTACCAATGATTTGATGATCAAGCGATTCCTTGATGTGATCCGGAGAGTGCGCTGTCCAGGAACTTGGTGTGTCCAGTATTTTGTTTCCCTTAGCTACGGACTCAGGGCGGCTGCACCTGGGTCACAACGAAGTCCGGGTAAGACAATCTACCTTCATATATTTTGGAGGCTGAATCCGGTGATTTTACGAGGGGTCTGGGGCCTTGTGCACCCGGACCAACAGAGTTGAAGGGTGAGCCTAAAACCGGCACTAAGCGTAATTAAATAAATTAATAAATAACAAATGAAGTAAAAGTTTACCACAGGACTCGTAGGATAACTTTTTTGAATCCCAACAGCAACGCTGAAAATTCTTTTTTGTGACATAGTAGCATTACTGGTCAGCTGTTTTTCATGCCATAAATTCCTTACCACCTCAATTTTTTCCACTGGGTTATGTAAGACTTTAAAGGCGTAGGTATTGGCATAAATTTAAATTAGTGTGGCACAAATTAAATTGCACACCTTATTAATAAATATACTGATAAGCTATTTCTAATTAATTATGTATGAATATTTTTGCAATCGCCAAAGACGACATAACCATTTTTAGGCATAAATATATTTACACACCTATAAATTCAGTTATTAGCACAATACTCTCTTTGGAGAGGAATACTGATATTGGGTTAAATCTCTATTCAGATAGTCTGTGATAAATGAGTTAGCTTTTAGGCTCTGCTTTTAGTCACAGACAAAGGCACTTGCAGGGCAGCACTAATAGCAGGATTTAGAATAAATCCTAATCAGGAAGTGAACAGGTTTTTTGGGAGAAAGAAAAACAGGGAATTCTGATGCCAATGTTAGAACGATCTGTAGCTCAGACAGAGGGAAGTTGTATATATGAAGAAATGTCACAGCTCATCATCTAGAAAGATTGCATTTGTTCTCAGCTGTGCATTGTGTTAGATTTCTTTCAGATCTATTCAGAAGTCAGCCAGTGAGTGTGACACTTGGGGATGCTCTTCTGCATATTGGATTTTTCCTTAGAATGAATAGCTAACACACAGATTCAGAGCAAGGCTTTGATCCTGAACCTTCACCATTAGTCTCCAAATAATAATGCCATTAAGCTGTTTTTTTTTCATGATTCGCATACACATTTTTCCATTCATTCATACTCCTATACAGTATAGTTATACAATACATCATATGCACTTGCATGTCTATGTTTTATATACATAGTTAAGAGACTGAAAGAAAGAAAATGTTTTTTTCTGTTATAGGAAGACTATTGTTGAATTGCAAGCTGTGGGTGCAGGAAAGAAATTATGTTTTGATTAAAGAATAACTAACCAAGGAAACAGATAAAGCAAACTATGCATACAAATAAAACAATAAAAATGAATTAAACAAAGTACCCAAAAGTCTCTGGTAATGTTTGGATTCGGAATTATTAGCCCAATGACGTTTGATTATGTTACAAAGAAAAAGAACTGGAATTCACCTGATTCGTCTAAGTCTCCAATGATTTACCATAACCCTCGTAGCCGGGTACTCTGCAAAGTGAGGTTACATTTCTGGGTGTGAAGAAGTTTATATGTGACATGTTTTTGGACCATTCTAGTACAAAAAAATAAACTGCCATGTTTTTCTAATTTTGTGACCAGTATACCCCTAGGGTAGGCAAGTAGATGACCTTTATCCCACCCAGGGCCGCCATCAGGGGGGGACAGGGGGGACAAGCGTACCGGGCCCGGGCATGAAGGGGGGCCCGGCAGCGCTGCATTTTTTTGAAGATCCGGGCCCCCCTTACGAGCGCCCGAGCCGTACGTCATTCCTCTTGAGTGCCGAATGCGGAAGTGCCGAAAAGCCGAAGCCGATGCGCCGAAAAGACCCGAAGTCACGGAAAAAGCCGAAGTCCCGAAGTCACGAAGCGCCGAAAAGACCCGAAGTCACGAAAACAGCCGAAGCCGAAGTCCTGAAGCAGCGCAAAGACCCGAAGTCACGAAAACAGCCGAAACCGAAGTCCTGAAGCGGTGAAAAGACCGAAGTCACGAAAGGAGGCGAAGTTGAAGTACTGAAGCCATGAGTTCAATTCTACTGAACACCAGTTTGTGGTTTTTTTTTTTTTAATCCCCTGGCCACCAATGTATTATTTTAATATTCTATAGGCCCCTGCCACCAATCTTTTTTTTAAAACTTTTTTTTTGGGGCCCCAATTTTTTTTTTAACTCGTAAGGGGCCCCTTGCCACCATTGTTTTTTTTTTGGTTTTTTTTTTTAAAAAAAAATTAATTTTCTTTTGGTGGCCCCAAATTTTTTTAACTTGTAAGGGGGCCCCTGCCACCAGTTTTTTTTTTTTTTTCAAAAAAAAAATTTTTTTTTTTAAATTTTTTTTTGGGGCCCCAATTTGTTTTTAACTTGTAAGGGGGCCCCTGCCACCAGTTTTTTTTTTTTTCAAAAAAATTTTTTTTTTCCAAATTTTTTTTTTGGGGCCCCAATTTGTTTTTAACTTATAAGGGGGCCCCTGCCGCCAATGTTTTTTTTTTTTTCAAAAAAAAATTAATTTTTTTTCAAATTTTTTTTGGGGCCCCAATTTGTTTTTAACTTATAAGGGGGCCCCTGCCACCAATGTTTGTTTATTTTTTAGTTTTTTTTACATTTTTTTTTGTTGGGGCCCCAAGTTTTTTTTAACTTATAAGGGGGCCCCTGCCACCAATGTTTTTTAAAAAAAAAAAAAAATTTAAATTTTTTTTTTTTTGGGGCCCCAATTTTTTTTATAAGGGGGCCCTGACCATCAATAGCTTTTTACAACTTGTGTGGGGGGGGTTACTTTTTTAGCGCTGATGTCTGTGTGGTCTTTTAACTGCGATGTGGGCGGGATATGGGGCGGAGCTTGGTCGTCAGTGTGGGCGGGGCCCAGGGGGCCCCAAAAATTTTGTTGTACGGGGCCCCGTGATTTCTAATGGCGGCCCTGATCCCACCCACTAACATTTGTGTCATTGAGACATGCAAGTGTGGGAGCACTGGCAGCCACAAGAGTCTGCTGGGCCCTGTAACAACCACTTGCCTCAGGCAGTAAGTAAAGGTGGCCATACATGGAGAGATCCGATCGTTTGGCGATGTCGCGAAACGAACGTATCTCTCTCCGATATGCCCACCTTGAGGTGGGCAATATAGGGCTGATCCGATCATGGGCCCTAGGGCCCAACAATTGCGAATATTTATGCGCACACTTTGTGACTCAATTAAGCCACAACTTTGGTGGCGGATAAAATATTCGCATGACAGTTTCGCAAACTGCGAATTTAAGTTACTGTCAACGCAATTTTCGCGCACAACAACCTCAATATCAATTTGCGAATTGTGACATATTTAAAAAGCTCCTATAGACATTCGCATTGTGAAAAATAATTCGCAATTTTGTTTGCACACTCTTATTCAGCTTTATAAATATAACCATGCGCAGGGCAAATATATTCACTTTGCGAACAAATCTGCCCTGCGCAAAGTTTATAAATGACCCACATGACTACAGACAAAATGCAAATGTAATGTAGCTGAAGTACACACAAGTAGCAGTTGGGTAGTTATGCATTCATTTATCTCTCTGCATGCTAAGGGCAAGTTGTCCAATTGATTCTGGCAGTAAAAATAACATTCTTTCGCCATAGATTGGAGAAATATGAGCCATGCTGCAGCTTCTCCATAGGAAGTTTTATCATCATTTTTGTCCTAGTGTTTAACTACGGTCAAAAAGATTTCCAGACATGTCAATGAAAATTAATCAGCTCAGCATTTTTAATGGAAAAATGCCAGGGAAATGTTCCTTAAAGCAAAATAAGAAAATAGTATTTATACTGTATATCCCACTTTAAAAGAATATGCTTTCTCCATTCATTTTGATTCTCCGACCCTAGTATATCTTCTTATGCCCTAAGTGCTTTTAAAAATGGCAAATTATATTGAATAACATATGCACAAAGTTGGACAGCATTAGTATAGTGGCATTATCAATACTTATGTATATAAGTGGCAGAAATCAGTAGAAAGTAATGATGAGCTCATTTTTCTTGCGGCAAGTGGATAAATTTGCTGCGAAAAAAAAACCACCCATTGACTTTAATGTAATTGTAATTTTAAAAAAAAGTTGTCCATGGACTCTAATATATTTTGCTTCAAAAAGTTGCTGTGACAAAAAGGTCGCCCATAGACTTTAATGCATTCACAAATTTTTAAGCCGCTTTACGAATCGGCAAAATGGGGCAGATTCACTCATCACTAGTAGAAAACACTATTGCTCTCAGTATCTTCATAATCAGCTCTTACTATATTTATCCAGAAAGCCACTTTTCCTTGCCCTTTAAACCACTATTGATGAGCCAATGAACTATCATTGCAATATCTCATGGCTCCTGTGTTTTTCAGGGGCTCCAATAAAATAGCATCTATAACAATAAAACTACATTTCCACAACCGCTGGGTCTTACAGCTGTCTCCCGTGTCTTCGCAATCGGTAAAGGAACACTATAATTTGTGTCAAACAGCTTCCCTCTCACTATCCCCCTGTGCTTTAACAAAAGTTCCTCTCTGTTATTTTCTTCTCTTGTGTTAATGTGCTCAGATATAACAGAATTCTCCTGTGTCTAACATAATCCTTATATTCGTGTGTGCCATAGTATCAGCTGCATTGCACACATATTGTTCTGCATTTGCATATTTTTTACAATCATCACTCTTTCTAGAACCACAAAGTGCCAAAGAGTTGTACTAAAGCAGTTCATAGTATAAAATGTTTTCTACATACAGTGCAACATTTTACCCAGCGTTCTGCAAATGTTTCTGCGAAATACTGGATACTGTGCCGATTCTACTTTTCCTCTGTTCTTCTGTTCCTTTTTTTCATGATATTCATCCCATCAATACACCGTATTGCCCAGAAATGTAATTTCTTGCTAAATAAGGTAAATTCTACAAATATGATGATTCAGTATATCAACCATTACACATTAACAATATTGTAAATCATGGAGCATACGGTGCAACTTTTTGGAACCTTATTGGTTCTGGTCCTATTTTAAGCTTTAACCCATTCTGACTTGTAATGTACTAAGATTTTGTTTTATTGAGGAATGATATAAATCTTGTAAAATATGCATTGCTCGTACAGACTTTTAATATTCAGTATGTGACTAATTTATTCCTTGTCTAAACCATTAGTGTACTCTAAACTTTTCAAACTCATTTTCATAACAGTGGCTTTTCTACTGGTCTGCTGCATTGGTACAGCCTGCACTGCTTATTTGGAAGTGAAATACAAAGAGCTAGAGCAGAGAACATAATTCAGGTTTCCCTCTTGGCAGAGCTTAGATTTAACAACATGGACTGATGCCAGCGTCGTGAATTTGTATTCATTTTTATGGTTAGTGCACATAATTGCCAACGCTGAGAGTTAGATATAAACAAATATCTGTTAAATGAAGGACTTGTCTGTAATTCTAATTCTCAAAGTCAACATTTATTATTGTTATTCTACTAAAGAAAAAAACCTTTAGATGAGAAATGCTGTTTAATAAATGTGAATCTAATAAATGAGAAAAAAAACAGAAGGTAACCATTTCTGAACTATTTATTATATTTATTACCATGTATTACTATTCAGTCAGTTAGTCAGGTAAGGTCCAGGCAGATGCATACATAGTAACATAGTTAAATTGGGTTGAAAAAAAGACAAAGTCCAACAAGTTCAACCCCTCCAAATGAACCCAGCATCCATACACACACCCCTCTCTACTTTTAATTAAATTCTATATACCCATACCTATACTAACTATAGAGCTTAGTATCACAATAGCCTTTGATATTATGTCTGTCCAAAAAATCATCCAAGCGACTCTTAAAGGCATTAACTAAATCAGCCATCACAACATCACCCGGCAGTGCATTCCACAACCTCACTGTCCTGACTGTGAAGAACCCCCTACGTTGCTTCAAATGAAAGTTCTTTTCTTTTAGTCTAAAGGGGTGGCCTCTGGTACGGTGATCCACTTTATGGGTAAAAAGGTCCCCTGCTATTTGTCTATAATATCCTCTAATGTACTTGTAAAGTGTAATCATGTCCCCTCGCAAGCGCCTTTTTTCCAGAGAAAACAACCCCAACCTTGACAGTCTACCCTCATAATTTAAGTCTTCCATCCCTCTAAACAGTTTAGTTGCACGTCTCTGCACTCTCTCCAGCTCATTTATATCCCTCGTAAGGACTGGAGTCCAAAACTGCACTGCATACTCCAGATGAGGCCTTACCAGGGACCTATAAAGAGGCATAATTATGTTTTCATCCCTTGAGTTAATGCCCTTTTTATGCAAGACAGAACGTTATTTGCTTTAGTAGCCACAGAATGACACTGCCCAGAATTAGACAACTTGTTATCTACAAAAAAACCTAGATCCTTCTCATTTAAGGAAACTCCCAACACACTGCCATTTCGTTTATAACATGTATTTATATTATTTCTGCCAAAGTGCATAACCTTGCATTTATCAACATTGAACCTCATTTTCCAGTTTGCTGCCCAGTTTTCCAATTTAGACAAATCACTCTGCAAAGTGGCAGCATCCTGCATGGAACCTATAGTTCTGCACAATTTAGTATCATCTGCAAAAATAGAAACAGTACTTTCAATGCCCACCTCTTGGTCATTAATAAACAAGTTGAAAAGCAAGGGACCTAGTACAGAGCCCTGCGGTACTCCACTAACAACACTGGTCCAATTAGAAAATGTTCCATTTACCACCACTTTTTGTAGTCTATCTTTTAGCCAGTTCTCTATCCAGGTACAAATACTATGTTCCAGGCCAACATTCCTTAATTTAACCAGTAACCTTTTGTGTGGTACTGTATCAAATGCTTTAGCAAAGTCTAAGTAAATCACATCCCCTGCCATCCCAGAATCAAGGTCTCTACTTACATTCTCATAAAAAGAAATTAAGTTAATCTGGCAAGATCTATTACGCATAAAACCATGCTGGCACAAACTCATAGTATTATGATTTGCTATGAAGTAATAATACTTTTCAATGGCTGATGTTTGCAGATCTAAAGGGGGAGAGTCATTCTTTTGAATGGGCAGATAGTCCATGTGTTTGACATAAAGGGACATTGGATTGCTAGACAGGGGTTTAGTCAGGTGTGAATTATTTAGGCAACAATTTTTAAAACTGGCAACCCTCTAATTATTTGTGAGCAGTAGGCCCTGCCAACTAAGTAGTATGGGGCCCCAATGATTTATGTTGGTGGCTCTTCGTTGAGTTATAATGTATTTTCTGATCACAGGATCAGTAGAGACAGTTAGTGATGGGCGAATGAATTTGCCTGGCACGAATTTGTTGCAAATTTCTGTGTTTTGCTGCCAGTGAATAAATTCACTTGCAGAAAATATGCCGCAACAAAAAAAAATTGGCGTGTCAGAATAGTCAAGCGCATAACATTGACATGCGTCAATTGACGCCTCATTGACTTTAGTGCATTTGGGCAAAATAGACTCGCATATACAAAATTGACGCTCGTCTCAAAATTATTTTGACACCCATTGACTTCAATGCATTTCACTAATTTTTTGACCATCATTAGAGACAGAATGAAAGCTGCAACTTACTTTGTTATTTGCTATTTGTAAGTATTTGGAAACTTGACTCTGTGTTTGTACAAAAGAAACATAATGCTATTGATTTTTTTTTTATCTTTTTCAACATGGATGGTTACCATGAATTCAAGCTGTATGCTGAATATATTATGAGAAGAGCAGGAGTAAGAATTATCCGCAAGATAATTGAGGGTTCATGGTTGGTACAAGGAATAAAATGAAAATTCTGATGACACTACACTCATAACTGAAAAACAAATGTTACAACAACAGGAAAGACAGGGATAATGGTGAATACATGGTAGTTGTAGACAGCTCATATCTCTTCAGGTCATTTGTGAATGGTACGGGATATATCAGTAAACAAAGTCAAAGCAGGCTGGCACATGGTAAACCCAGGATGAAAGATTTAGAAAATATCTTCAGTTGTACTGATATTCTTATGAAGTGAGATAATAATTGTCCAGGACCATAAAAAAGACAAAACGGGTTAAGTATTGAGTTTGTAAAACTACAGTATATGCTCTGAGTAAATTCTTAACCAACTGAGAATTTATATCATAATAGGTAATATTAAATGCTCTTGCTAAATGGTCATATCCGTAACAGTAAATACTTTTGCATGTTTTATTTTGAGCGACCATTTTGGGATGTATTGTTCAGTCAGAGATCACCTGACAGGAAATAATGCAGGTTCTAACTGTAACAGGAAGGGGCAGGTTTATCAAAGGTCGAAGTGAAAATTTGAATTTGAAATTGATAAAATTTGAATTTCGAGCTAATTTTTGTGTACTTCGACTAGCGAATAGTCCAAATTTGATTCGAATTTGAAAAAAATTCTAAAATAGAATTTTGAAATTTATACTTAAAAATATGACTAGACCATTCACCATCTAAAACCTGCTGAATTGCTGTTTAAGCCTATGGGGGACCTCCTAGAACCCATTTTTAGTCAATTGGTAAATTTTTTAAATTTTTCATCTAAATTTAAATTTCCATACAATGGAAAAAATCCTATGCATTTATTTCAAGAAGTCATATGAGATGAATATTAAGCCTTAAAATAATCTGTGTGCACAACACCATCCTGCTAAATGTATTCATATTTATTGGGTGCCCACAACTCTTTAGTGCACTCATGAATCTGGAAATCATTTGAAGGTGATTACTAGCTCATATTTATGAGACCTGCTGTAAATATTAATCCCCTGCCACTTAGTCAGATGTGTACAGGCCACTTTGTATACACCTGGATTCTGCCACTCAATTTGTTTTGTAATGACATTTAAGACAATTGGTTTATTTTTTTGCCTTGAAAAATAGTATAGGATTTTTTATTTAGTACCAAGGGAGAACTAGTTGAGGGTTATAATATATGTGGCAAAATCTATTTCTCATTTGATAACTCTAATATTTTCTGCCATGTGAGGGGTTAAAATCCTGTATATGGGAAGCCTGGTATTTCCTACAGCAAATATGTGAGCTTATCCAATAACCAAGGAAGTAGTTTAGTTACAAATAAACCTATGTCTCATAAAACAAGCCCGCACACAGGGTAATTTCATTGGACTGGGGACAGCAAAATGCCACTTACAAATGCAACTCCCACTCATTCATTTCGTAACAATTCCTAATGATTAATGGATAGCCAGAGGAGGTTATGCTGTCCTGTGACTCTGGCAGGAAAACTGAACTAGGCTTCATATCTGCAAAACGACAATAAATTGCATCTCCAGATTATTGCTAGGAAATGACTCATCCTTTGGAAACATAATAGGATTTGTACTCGCTCTCTTTCAGTCTAAAGCAGTGATCATGGTGTCCTAGAGACTACAGTGGATGTCAGTGCTTGGCACCAGTCTAAGAAATAAAAAGCCAGCTATGTGTGTGTGCGGATCTTGATGCTGGCTGCTACCTTAACCATTTAATTGACAGAAGAGTTTAATATTACACTATACAGTTTGTTTGCTGTCCTTTTGTCCAGATCAGGCATTCCTATCTATTTGTTACAGCACAATACATTTTTTGTCATCAGAAATATTTTACAGCTGAAAGAAATCATTGTTTTAGCAGATGTAGCAACGTAAATGAATGCATTAACAAAATATTAATAGAATGATAAGAAAAAGAAAAGGCTACCAGAAAGAAAAGAAAAGGCTGTCGTTTGGGGTAGTTGGTTTGTTTGTAGATAAAATAACATAAGTATGATGCCCTATTTACTTCCTGGAACAAAGTATACGTAAAAATGAATTGAAACAGATGATGCTTTAGATGAGTACTTATAAATTACATAGCTTAATATATGTAATAAAAGTACAATGCAGAAACCAAGCCTCTCCTATATTAAATAAATGCAGTGATGGACAGCAGCAGTAGATCTCTTAGCTTTTCTGAACTTACTGCACCACCAAAAGCTTCCGCATCTCTATAACATTAAATATTCATGCCTTCAAAATTGTGTGCAGGAGCTCCCCATTTTGGATTCTGTTTGGATCCTGTTACGAGTGTCAGTGACGCGCACATGCTCAGTGGGCTCTGGAAAGCTGTTGAGAAACTTAGTGGTCACAAATGATCAAGCTAAAAATTAGGCTTTCCCATTACAGAAGTTCAGGCTACCAGGCTGATTATTAAGTTTTGATACACATTGCACTGGTTTCTGAACTACCATTAATTAATTACTAATCAGCTTTGGATTGCAACTATAGATTACATTTTTGGCTAACTAACTATATTGAAAACATTTTGTATTTTGCACAGCCTAGCTATTTACCCAGTTTTAATTTTTATAATAAGTCTCTTAATACAATTTGTCACACGATAAAAAAAAATTGATGCCCCTCCACTTTAATGCTTTTCGCGATTGTTTGCCGTTTCGCAAATTTTTAAGCAATTTTGCTAATTTTTTGGCTAACTGAAATGGGACAGATTTGCTCTACACTACTCGTGAGATCTTTGAATCAAAGGGACTTGTTCCTGGGCATTAATATTAATGATAACATCTTAAAAATGTCTGTATTTAACATGATTTGGTTATTGTTCATAATCCCAAAATTTTGATTGAGTAAATCTGTGATTTCCTCAATTCAATTAGCAACACTTGAGGTTAAATTATTAACCTTGGTAGAGAGGTACTAAACGTTTTGCTCCCCAAAATTTGACCACATTTATCTGGAATTGAGATTTGTCCATCTTTTTGGAGGACTTAATATTTCTGATTTTAAAAAGTTTAATTTGGTATCTAATAGTAGATACATCATTTAACGGTTTTCTGGAAGGAAATACACTCATTTAAAAATAAAAATGTTTCTAGAACCATTACACTAATTTAAAAAATAGAAACGGGTCTAGAACCATTAGTGCCATTCCTTCATTAAATATGGAAAGATCAACACACAGAGATTAAAAGAAATATATTCAACAGAGACACAATTTCTACCTGTAGTTCTGGTTAATTATCCTGAATATTACAGCATGAATGTTTACCAGACGTCCTTCATTTCTGATGCATTACATTAGAATAATCACACAAACAAATACAGACAATCGCAAAATCAATTTGTCATGTTATGTTTAAAACCATAGTTTTATGATTCTGATACTGTTTTTGCGAGATTCATGTATTTAACAGCACAGTTTTTATAAAATGATATGTATTCATCTTTCGAGGCTTTTGCCAATAATAGCTACCCCCACCTCTGTAATTCCTAGGTAACTTGTTGATTCATGCTGCTAGTGCTGCTTTCTTTCACTCAAATGAGCAGATAAGTCTGATGTTGGTTTGGAATAAACTGTAATTGGCTTGAGGGGGCTGCTCAAAATTCTCAAAAAGTATTAGATTTAAAAGTCAGATTAAAAATGTGATTTGAAAAGCTATTTACTGTTCTAGGAACTTTTAACAACCACCTTTTACTTGAAAACCATAATAAAACGTTCTGAGGAAATACAAGAGGAAGTATATTAAAATGTTTTAAACCTAAAGCAAAAAGCATTTAGCTAAACCAGCAACCTTATTTAAATGCACCTAGCATCTTGAATGCAAATTATATTACACAGGTTACACACTATGAAAAAAGAAGGCTTCAATAAAATATATGTGGCAGAAAAACAGCTACTGGAGGAGTTCTAGTAAACAGTTTAACATGAGTCTATTAAATAGGACTTGAATTTAGTTCTATGAGCTAAATTCAATTAGATGAAGAGGATTTATCTCTCAATTCAATTCCAGTTTGTCTATACATTTCAATGAGGTTTTCATGTAAAAAGCAATTAAATAACGTCTCATAAATTTGAATTTGGCCATATCTATAGGGAAAGGCAATTAAACATACTTTAATTTTGGACCTGGAAACATTTCAATAAGATGGACTAGATTCAATTAAATGAGAAAATCTTATCTTGTGGTTTTTCACCTGAAAATTCCACTTTTTCAAGTGTTTGTGAAAATCTGAGATTGAATCTGGCATACTGATTGAATACAAATATGGACTGATACAGGAAGTTAAAGGGCCCATCTTATTTGCACTTACAATATAAATAACATACGTTTATAAAACCACACAAGCTGCACGGTTTACATACTGGAGTTCCCACATAGTCTTGGCAACAAAACTGGACATAATATAAGATATGTGTTTGATGTTTATTGACTACATCAGGAAGTATATAAATGTTTTATTTTTTACTCATTTGACGGATAGTCTAACTCACTGATCCTTAACCAGTGGTTCATAAGCAACATTTTGCTCACCAACACATTTGATGTTGCTCTCAGTGGCCTCAAAGCAGGTACTAATTTTTGTATTCCTGACTTAGAGGCAACTTTTGGTTACATAAAAAAACAGATGTTGCCAAACAGTGAATCCTCTATGCTGCCAACAAACACCTTCAAAAAAGCTTGCACTCCATAGACCAAAAACTAACAACTTTTATTTCACATACTAAAATCTAACGCATTTTTTGTATACAGCGGTAATCAAGCCTAAGGCTTTGTGTGTATATACATGAAAAGTGTCAGATTTTAATATGTGAAATAAAAGTTGCCAGTTTTATTGCTACCCTTGGCCTGTGGAGTGCATGCTTTTTTGAAGGTGTGACTCTCCTCTTGCTGTGGGTTCAGGGCTATGAACATGGGCCACCAAATAGGAGCAGTGAGTGACCCTGTTTTATATGAAACTGTATTAATTTTTCCAAAAGACCGGTTTGGGGCATGGGAACCCAAACCATCACTGATATTTGATGAGCATTGTTAATGGGATGCAGTTTACAAAGTGATGATTGGCATTTGGATATAAAAGAAAAGCCCTGGAGCTACTGTATAAGCGCAGGGGCTGCATGACAAGGGATCTGAATGACCAGCAGCCATACTGGTCTAGGTTAGAAATGGGCAGAATCACATGTAGCTGTGTTTAGGTAAGATGGAATGAGTTAAAGCAGGACATGGCCGGGCCCAGGGGCGGAGTCAGAGATGGATGTGATGTCAGAGAAAGAAGCAGTTCACTTTCTTATTGTCTGAGCAGGTAGAAACATGAGGCAGAACTCTCTCTGTAATATAATGTTATTAGCTGCAGTATAAACACACAAACTCCTAACTATGCTGTTGGCTTTGGGAGTAGAATTAGTTGGACAGCTGTAGGTTAGTCTCTTGCTGAGTATTTGCTGTTTTACAGCAGTTAATCTCACTGTAGTCACTGAGGCAGCATGGAAGTCAGCCTGTGCCCTAAAGGCATTCTCTGCACTACCTTTATATAGAAATCCAGGCTGTGACACTGAGCTGCTGTTAATGCAACTCATTAGAGAATACAGAGAGCTGTAATTGGAGTAAACAGAGAGGGCGGTGAGGCTCAATTGGTAATAGGGCATAGCCTGCATACAGTAACTTTGTTGGGCTTTGCTTTACTAAGTCTTTACTTGTGGCTAGAGTGAGGCCACTACAGAGTAAAGGGGCATCTAAGGAAGCAACACAGCAAGGTGACTTTACCCTCTGAGCTGGGCACATGCAGCTAAGGGCCTCTAGAGCAGATGGGGCAGGTTGACCATCGTCTAACACATGAGCAGAGTAAATGGTAATTTGTAGCAAGATAATGCTAGGATTTCATAGGTCAAGTCTCCTGGCCAATGTAATGTTTTAGTGTCTTTGGCTTTTCATACTTTTCCAGATCTCTAGCAGTGAACTGTATGGTCCGGTATGGCAGGCAATCTACTTGTAAGTTTAGGTCAAAAGAAAAAAAGTATGGCCCATGGGTTGCACCTTCCCACTTTGTCAATCTGAAATCGCATTATGATATAAAACTTAACTTTTACTTCTAGTCATTTAAAAAAATAAACAATTAATAGATAAAAGAGAAATTAGGAGAGATAAGCTTGTTGTTGTGGGAGTTTACAGGAGCAGCGAGTTGAGAAATGCTGCACTGGTTGCCAGGGTAAGCAAAAATGCCACCCCTGGTAGTTTTAAAAGCTGAGCTTAAGTGAAAACGATACTACCATAATGGTACAAATTCAACAGGTATGAAAAACAAACCTTCTTTGCTCCATTTAAGCTTGGTGACAAGTACAGTAAATAGCAGTTACATAAAAAGCTGATTGAAGTTTCATCATATACAGTAGTCATTTTAGTCATTAAATATACTTAAAGAAAAACGTGTGTACCTATTTTTTACATTACAAAAACATTATGGAATATTGATACTTTTTAATATTTATAGTTCACTTTTTTCTTTGCTTATTTTTTTGAAAATGGCAATTTTTTTTAAATGAGACTTTTAGGGAAGCTTTCACTCTTTGCCAAAACAAGGAAATAAATTGAAACCCTGATCCTCTTAGAAGTTGTGACAGGCGTGCAAATTTAATTAGAACACACATTGTACTTATAGAGCTATTGTACACAAAGGAAGTACATAAAAAGATGGGCTTTCCGGAGTAATTTACCAATCAATCATAGCATGGAGGAAGTTGTTCTGAGAGATTATTGGCTGAGTGCCACATTTTTTTCAGTTTCTTCAGACGATTTAACCTCTTTATGCTTTTTAATATGTTAAACAAGGTAGAGCTATGGAACTGAGTAACTTTGTATCTTCAATGCAGTGATCTTTCTATTTGATACATTTCAAGAAGCTTTAAAGAAAAAAGAGTTATCAATTGTTTACATTGTTGTACAGAAATGAGAAGTACCATATAGTTACATAGTTAAATTGGGTTGAAAAAAGGCCAACGTCCAACAAGTTCATCCCCTCCAAATGAAACCCAATGTTCATACATACACACACTCACACAACCCCTCCATACACTCACATAAACTATATATATTAATTTCTATACTAATTGTAAATTTTAGTATCACAATAGCTCATGATACTATGCTTGTCCAAGAAAACTTCCAAGCCCCTTTTAAAAGCATTAACAGAATCAGCCATTGCATCCAGCACTGCATTCCACAACCTCACTGTCCTCGCTGTGAAGAACCACCTATGTTGCTTCAAATGAAAGTTCTTTTCCTCTAGTCTAAAGGGGTGGCCTCTGGTGCGGTGATCCTCTTTATGGGTAAAAAGGTCCCCTGCTATTTGTCTATAATATCCTCTAATGTACTTGCCACCACTCTTTGTTATCTATCTTTTAACTAGTTTTCTAAACAAGTACAAATACTATATTCCAAGCAAACATTCATTAATTTGACCAGTAATCTGCGTTGTACTGTATCAAATGCCTTAGCAAAGTCTAAGTAGATTGCATGCACTGCCATGCCAGAGTTGAAATCCTTGCTCTTCTTATTGTAATAAGAAATAAATTAGTCTGTCAAGATCGATTATGCATAAAACCATGCTAGCACAAACTCATAGTATTATAATTTGCAATGAAATCAAGTCTTATCCCTTAATACTCGTTCGAAAAGCTTTCCTACCGACAGACTAACCAGCCTATAGTTTTGAGGCTGAGAATGGGATCCCTTTTGGAATAGCACCACCACATTAGCAATTCACCAATGCCAGACCTCAATGAATCCTGAAAAATTGAGTAAAGAAGGTTTAGTACCCAGGGATTAATACCATCCGCTCCCGGGCCTTTGTGTATTTTTACATGTTCTGGTCTCTTTTGAATTTCCTCTTGTGTGAACCATGGATCATTTGTTGTATTATTAGAATTGGGACTATTAAGAAGGAAACATTCACTAGCTAGTTCCTAATTTGTGTAGACAGAGGAAAAATAGTTCAGAATCTCTGCTTTTTCTCTGTTCTCATCAAGCAACTGAACCTTTTCTGATATTAAGGGTCCTACCCCTTCCTGCTTCATTTTTTTAATATTTACATATTTAAAAATAGTTTGGGATTTCTTATACTCCTAATAGCTTTTTGTTCCTTGCTTACAAGTGGAGTATACTGACATGTATATATATTAAGAAGCATTTTAAAAACATTCCATTTTTGTTTTGTGTTTAACCCTGTGAAAAGCCTTTTCCAGTTAATATGTTGCGGCGATGCCCATATACTGCAAAGTTTGCACATGTAAAATTTAGTGTTCTAGTTACTCCCTTATAGCGTTGTCTCTGCAACATACTCTCAAAGAAGACCATGTTATCACTATTCCCTAAATGCTCACCCACGCAAATGAGTTTGAGTAATGAGTTTGGTATCATTAGTTATTACAAGGTTCAAAAGAGAGTCATTCCTAGTTGGTATTTAAGGAGTTGAACAAGAAAAAGTTGTCATACAAACCTGCTAGCTTTTTCTGAATTGGCAACCCCATTACCTCAGTAAATGTCTGGATAATCAAAGTCATCCATAATAATAACTTGACTTTGACTCTTGTCACTTATACAAGGTGTTTTGTATCATACACCAATGATAATTTTCTTTTTAACCTTTTGTCCAGTTGGACCCTCTACCCAGAGGAATTTAACACCCTCCCCAGTGCCATCCTCATGACTTTGATTCAGGCTTTACATACAAACTCCTCCATCATTTTTAATCCCTCTCTCCCTCCTAAAAATGGTGTAACCATTTAAATTCACAGCCCAGTCACATGTTTCATCCCACCTCATAGCCATTCTTTCCCCTAGCACAGTGGACCCCCTTCCATTGAGGTGCAATCAGTCATGACTATATAGGTTGTACCCCAAGGAAAAATCAGCCCAGTGCTTTAGAAACCCAAACACTTCCTTCTTACACCAAGATTATAGCTCTTAGACCTTCCCGTATTAGTAGAGCCTAGATCCCTGAATCAATCTTTAAGGTCCTCTATCTACCATACATTTTGTCTTTAGTACAGTTATGTATCAAGACAACTGGATCATGCCCAGCTCTGCTAATAATTTGTTTACCTGATCAAAGACAAATTACCCTTTCCAGTTTCCTAATATTTGAATCCCCCATAACAACTCCACCGCTACTTGAGAAACTGGTCTCCCAGTTGTAAGAGAGATCAGTCCCATCTAGAACTACAAATCCAGATTTCACACTCCCACTTAAAACAATCTGGTGAATCTGTTTGGATTAATAAACCCTGGAACAGCCTTCTTTTTCTTTTGTCCACACTAGATTTTCTAACTGTCACCCGTACTATTGGTAACAATGATTTGGAAAACAGTCAAGTTCAATTTACGTAAAAATGAAACCTGAAAACTGCTAAATTGTGTTGTCTTCCTATTTACTGTAGTTTACATTAGTACGGTTATGATCCGATAAATATAACCTCATCGTCATTCATGGTCAATTGCAGTTTAATCCTGAATTCAAAACAGTGGTCATCAGGCAGGAAAATCAAACATGGAAAACTTGTTTTGAGAAGATTACTGACATTTTTCTGTATCTTTATTGAATAAAATATACAATATTACAACTTTAACTTTTAGTTGTGAAGAATATCATTAAGGCTGATTTGGTCTTCTATAATTACAAATGTTAGATTGTTAGAAATATACGAATTTCTAAAAGTTCGAAGAGTGAAATTTAAATTAGAAATTTAATATGAGAAGAAGTAAACTAAAGAGAAAAATGAAGGGATGAAAAACAAGAGAGAATAGAGAAGAAACACATTAAGCAACACTGCCATTTTAAAGACTATAATGGAAAATAGGATTGTTTCCCAACTCTGTAAATTATAATTAAAGCAAACCAGTTTAAAGACCCATGCCTTATTCATAGGTCTTAGAATACTATACCAGTGAAACAGTAGCCCCATAATGCTGAATGTTAATGTCTTTAAAATATTTTGAAAGGTTACCAAATTCACTGGATACTGTCCTTAGTTTTTTATGGTGTGTTATGTTTTCAGACCTTACTAAAAATAGCATAGGCCGAATGCCTGGCTGCTCTTGGTTGTCTAGGTTTCCAGCGCACATCCTTTTTAAATTGTTGTATCCTAATAACAAACTTATGTGCAAATGAAGCTAGAACACAGCTGTGCTTGAAATGCAAGTCAAATGTAGTGTGGTTTATGGATGATCTCTGCCCCAGATCTGTCTGTTAATATAAACATGCATATCTTACACATAGTCAAAACAATACTGTAGTACTGGCAAATGTGTTTTGGAGCCAGTAAACTTCATGTTGGTTATAAGACTGCTGTTGCCCTTTGCTCTTCTAAAGATCAAAAGCACACAATACTTTTGGCATTGTTTTGGTTAAATAAAAGCACTAAACATAGTACAGGTATGGGATCCGTTGTCCGGAAACCTGTAATCCAAAAACCTACGTATTGGCAGCAAAACCAGTCTGTTGGGTTTGTATAATGTTAACATGATTTTCTAGTAGAATTCCAGTATGAAGATTCAAATTATAGAAATACCCCAGGTCCAAATCATTCAGGATAATAGGTCCCATATCTGTTCATTGATTTCTATATTTCTATATTAATAATATAACTGTAATACAAGCAGTTCCGGTACTTTGCTACAAAAAAATGTATGTTTTGGGAGATAAAAGCACCCTACATAAGTAAATGTGGACCTGATAAGAAGAAGAAACTGCAGATTTGTGGTCCCATCCAAAAGGGACCTTGGCAAATCAAATCTTTAGACTGGATAAAGTAGTAATGATCTGATAGCACCTCGTGGATAGTTTGCTGAAACCATATAATTTAACCCCCCGTAGCCCCGAGGTGCCCTAGATATAGAATGTCGAAACTGATAAAGCTAAGAATTTTTCACTTTCACCAACATTAGATACTTGTTATCAGTGAGGGCTGTAAACTAAAGTGTATGAGGTATCAAATAAATATCCTTATCGTTCAAATTTGTGTTATTGTGCTTCTCAACAGGCTGCAGTACCCATGGAAGAGTGCAAAGAATTCCAAGTAGACATAAAGTAGTACCTGGAGAGCATGCTGTGTCTTTATATTGTCATCATGTCTTTATTGCAGAAAAGTCATGCACTACATGTTTAGGCCCATCAGCCGTCATGCACCCGATGAAGGCTGATTGGCCAAAACATGTAGTGCACAAATTTTCTGCAATAAAGACATGATGATAATATAAAGACGCAGTGTGCTCTCCGGGGACTACTTTATGTCTAAAGTGTATGAGAGCGAAGCCATGGAACAATTTGCTTATAACATCCAAAGCAGCAACAGTTTTTTTAAGAATATTTCATTATACAGTTACATTATAAACTTCATTAGACTTTGTTTTCTGACCTTTTGTCCTTGTATGTGTTATTACTTCAGTTTGTTCTGATGACATGGGGCTACCATGAATATTATAGATAAATCCAAATAACTCAAACAGGAGGTAATGATCGTCGCTTCAAATTATATTCATAGTTCTAGTAATGTTGGCATTAAAATACACAGTAGGCACACCCCTTTTACAAACTTATGTGTTTCCTCTGATCGTTATTATCTAAATGCAATGCTCAAAAAAAATTTGGTAAGTAGGAATGGGAAACAGTATTCTCAACTAGAAAACTGGACTGAATAATGACAGAGACTTTGCTATGAGAGACGTCATTGCAGGTTCTTAACAGGATTTGTCACTGCCAAGATAAAATTGGAATTTATTGTCGGATCTGAAATAATAGTAAAGCGCCACAGCTCTACCTTCAGCCAGGTTTTCTCTGATATAATTAAATAGAATCTTAGAAACTGAAAATAAGTATGACAGGAAAATCTATAAAGGTGTCAGGAAGAGATAAGAAGTACCAGATGATTTGTTAAACATTTCAAAGTTCCCCAGAAATGTAATTTTCATGCAAATGAAATTTTGTTTAATAAATCAACATCACATTCGCGTTCTCCTTAGTTTTGTTTTTTTGTGACCATGTATTTCATGATTTAATTTATTTTTGATATGGGACTGTATGTTGCAGAAAAGAAGTAATTGATAATTAACCAACTGACACTGAGTAAGAAGCAGGAGAGTCATTGTTTATGTCAGTATATATATATATATTTATATATACTCAGTTTGGTACACACACACTCTCCTTTTCCTAATTAAACATTAATTAGCGGGTGCTGTGTACAAATTGGAAAATTAAAAAGTAATGGTACTGCACGCACTCCAGAAAAATCGCTGTTTATTAATCAAAAAGCAGCATTACAGCATATCAACATTTCGGTTCATGGTCTAGAACCTTTCTCAAGATGTATAACCATATAAAAAGGTTATACATCTTGAGAAAGGTTCTAGACCATGAACCGAACGTTGATGTGCTGTAATGCTGCTTTTTGATTAAAAAACAGCGATTTTTCTGGAGTGCATGCAATACCAGTATTTTATATATATATAGAATCCCACAGTACCAGCACTCAAACAGATGTGGCCAGCAGTGCACGATCAATAAAGCATGTATCCTTGAAACACTATTGCTTCACATTCAAAACAGTGTGTGCTGATCCATCGTGCTACATATATATATATATATATATATATATATATATATATATATATATATATATATATATATATATATATATATATATATATATATATATAGTGAAAAAGGATTGCGGCACAGGGTTTTAGTGAAAAAACAAAAAATGTTTTATTATTAAGCCTCAACGTTTCGATCCCCCACACTGCTTATTTCCCATGCTGGCACCCAGGTATTAATTTTGTCTACGGAGTACACCATTCCTTTGGTTATATATATATATATATATATATATATATATATATATATATATATATATATATATATATCTATATATATATATAACAAACAAGGGAAAGTTGTGCTCACCACTAGTTTTTAAAATAATTAGGCGGGGGTGCAATGAGGGTGTGAGGGAGTGCAGAGGAATCTTGTATTTGTCTATATGTATTTTGTGGTCACACCCTCATTGCACCCCCGCCTAATGATTTTAAAAACTAGTGGTGAGCACAACTTTCCCTTGTTTGTTATAGTTCTACAAGAGCAGTGACCAGCTCCATGTTGTAGCTCCCACCCCCTCCAACTATAGTCAGGTGATCCCACTGGTGTCTAATAAAAGGGCAGCCAAGTTTGGGAGTTTTACTTTGAAAGCAGGTAGTAAGTTGCAGGTAAAACGTATTTGTCCCTTTTATAAAATGTATAATGAAACCATAGAATTCTTCTTATATATATATATATATAAAGACAAAAGCCCTCTAAAAGTTGTACTAGTACTTGATTAATCCTTATTGGAAGCAAAACCAGCCTATTGGGTTTATTTAATGTTTATATGATTTTCTAGTAGATTTAAGGGATGAAGATTCAAATTACAGAAAAATCTGTTATCAAGAAAACCCCAGGTCCTGAGCATTCTGGATAACAGGTCCCATACCTGTACCAACAGACTACATCAAATAACAGTAATACGCTACCTTAAATACTGTAGCTCATAATATATGCATTAACAAAGTGACTTAGTTTAAGAAAAGGAATGACCAATCAATACTCTAGTTCAGTGGTCCCCAACCAGTAGCTCGCGAGCAACGTGTTGCTTACCAACCCCATTGGAGTTGCTCCCAGTGGCATCAAAGCAGGTGCTTATTTTTTAATTCCTGGCTTGGAGGTAAGTTTTGGTTGCATAAAAACAGATGTACTCAAAAACAGAGCCTCCTGCAGGCTACCAGTCGATATAAGGGCTACCAATCAGCCAATCACAGTCCTTATTTGGCACACACTGGAACTTTTTCATGCTTGTGTTGCTCTACAGTTCTTTTTACATTTAAATGTGGCTCATGAGTAAAAAAGGTTGGGGGGCCCCTGCTCTAGTTAGTTAAACAAAGCTTCACAGTGCCGCTACTAAATCTGGATTTTAATCAGACAGCTCCTTTATTTAACCAATCTGGTCATAGCTTATACAAATGTGGATTTGCAAACAATTTTACAATCACAAGGGAAATCCACCAATCCATCCAAGATGCTGAAAACTGATTTTAGTATTTGCTTCCAAACATATGAAGCATTCTATAGTTGATTTATTTTACATCAACTATAAACAAAGGTATTTTAGTGTATTTTGATCAAACATGTCTAATTCAATAGTTAATGTTTTAGATTATGGGGGCACACATTGTTTAACAAATGTAACTAAAAGCAGAAAGCAGTCATTCACTCAGCAGAAATGTGTTGCTTATGGGGCCCATCAGTATGAAAGACATTTGGAACAAAAAGCTGCTGTCAGAAGAATCACTATTTACTTGTCAAATAGTAAAAGAACTGTGATTTCATACATAGAAATGTCCTTCCTCTCCTCTTGTGTGAAAAATCGTTTTAAATCATTCAATGAAAAGTTTAAGGGTACCGGAGTGTTAATAATTCATGTAAGGCAAATATAGATTCAATTATGAATCACAGTCTTGCTGTGACTAACAAATTATTACATATAACTTGTTTTTAAAAAAAGGATTGGAGAGTCTTATTATGTTAATGCTTTAATTAACTAACTTTTTTGTTTGATATTTTTCTAATGCAACAATGATTCTTAAATCATTGTTAATAAAAAATAATTATACTCTTCCTGTCGTGAATTTGCAAGTGTTGGTTGTGTACGGTTCTCCATTGTACGTTGGAGTCTATGATGGCCCACCTAGAACCCTCAGAATAAAACCAATTCTGTGCACACATATTTTACTAAATAAAATTCTGGTTATCATTGACTAGTCATAGAGATGACCAAAATGATTGCATGCACCAGGATGTTATTTATCAAAGGTCGAATTTTAGAGTTATGTGATATTTTTTAAACCTCAAATGAACTTGAAAGAACTCTTGAATTGTTTCTTATTTAAGAAAAAAACTTGATTGAAAAAAAACCCGAGTTCGGGGTTAACAACCCGAAAACTCAAATTAATTGAGTTGAAAAAAAAACCCAAATTGATCAAGTTATCGAGCAAAACCCTCCAAAAAAAACTTGCACATCATGAAGGCTACTAACATTTTCAAATGGTTAAACGAACCTCTGCCATTGAACCTACATGACCTCGACAGGTTTAAGATGGTGTATTTTTGGATTCAAGCTATTTCCACGGTCGGGGTATAAAAACTTTTTAAAAAAATTTACCCGAAAAATCTATTTTTTGACTCAGAAATAACCTCAGAAACTAAATTTTTTCATGGAAAACACAATTGGGACCTTAATAAATCTGCTCCTCATTGCTGAAAGTATAATATACAGTATCAGACAAAAGTATAAAGAATAAATCATGTGGAATAAAAAGGAGTAATCTCTTCAATTACCAGGTACAATAAAATAATTTATGGGTAGTCTCAACCTTAAGGTGTCCACAAGCAAAATCACCAAGCTGCAGAAGCCTTCCCAGTACTAAAAACTTCTATGAGTTTCTGAATCTGGCTTGTTTTACATGTAAGAGAATTACATTATACAACTTGTATGTTCTCATATATTAATATGTTAAATAGTAATGTAAGGCTCCTTGTATATTTTTTATAATAGACTGATGTTATTATTTATTAACAACCCTTTCTTAATTCACAAAATTTTTTAATATTTATAGATCTTAGGACATTTAAATGTGTGTGATCACCGATGGATCTGTAGCTATTTCCAGCCTCATGTGCAAATCCTTTATTAGGACTAACTTGAATTATTTGCAACAAACTCCCCGGGACAGGACAATGTCTAGCATTAACATCATCAAGATATCTGCTAGAAGTAACTTGTACATGGCAGGTCTAAGATGAGTCATTTTTTCCAGGCATATGAAACATTCTCTTGAATCTAAAATTTGTATTATAAAGAACCAAAGTAGCAACACACAATCCATTTCATTGATAGAATCTCTGCCCATTGACTTGCGATTAAATGGCACATTCCTTTATGGGTCCAGATTTATGACTTGTTTTGTAGAACAAATGCAACTTGACACCAATTACTACATTCTCTACAGTGAGCTATACAATTTACACCTGATGGGTCTGAGGAATTTTTCCAAAGCAAATATACTGTACACTATGCATAAATAATATATTAATAAGAATAGCATTTGAACTAATTCAGAATTAGTTTGCCTTCCTCTGGATCAACAGTTGTAAAATGTAGGGACCCATAGGGTTAATGTGCCCCTATGGCTTTAAATCCCTATACTTCCTCATTTCCCTAGTTGCTTAGCAAAAGACCATGTATCTAGTCTATCATTTACATATCCACATTATTGGGCAAAAGGCCAATAATAGAGGTCAAAAAAGTTTCACCAACCTCATCAAGGCTGGTGTATAATCCAGGATTCACTTGCACCAGAGCACAAATCACCTGGGCCCACTGTTTTTTTTTCCGTTGTCCCTCAAGTCCAGCCTTCCCTCCCCTCACCAATACTGGGCTGCCTTATACAGTCATTGCTAAATTCATGATCTACAAGAAGTGCAGAATGCAGTAAACAAAGTTCAACAAAATGGCCAAATGCAGCCATTAAAGTAATGTAAAATGACTCATTTTCCTTTTACTGCTAGTTAACACATCACTGGTAAATCTTTGGGACAGATTGTTGTAGATGTTTACAGACAGGAAAGGAATGAAATACAAATCATCCCAAAACGCTCAAATGTTTTGAATGTCACTTATTCCTGTCTGCGGGTTTCAAGTGACGGTCTAACAAAATCTGACATACCAAATTACTTGTGCGCATGAACCTACATAATTCTTTTTATGTTACACGTGAACAAGGTTTTTGAAAAAATACCAGTTCCTCATTCAGTTCTTTGCTTACTTTTACCAGCTGAAATATTAGTTTTTCTTCACATACTTCTAGAGGGGCTGGCTTTGTCAGAACAGGACTCCTTGCTCTCATCTCAGTATGGTAGGAAATTGATCTCTGAAGTCTGTCACACAAGTATGAAGCTCTGCAAAGTACAGTATAATGTTACAACGTGCAGGTGCATTTGCTGGGATGACTTGCTGATGGTAAATGGAGGTGAGGGAGGCTTACTCTCCTTCACAAATGAAGAAAACTTTGTCAGTGACATGAATTATGTCTTGCATGCCACGCATTCCACAATATTAAAAATATTCAACAGAGGAATAGGAGAAAATGAGTAAAATGCACTTCTCTCTTAACTGTGTTCAGAAAAAACTAAATGCAGGTGCAATATATTTCCGAACAAAGGAAGTTTTGTTGCTCCTACTTCTGTACAATGAAAGTGAACCCTGTGTGCAGTAGATTAAAATGTTGATACTCATTCTTGGCAAAAGCTTGCTTTATACTGTAGCTCTTACTGATGCTGATGGAAAAGAATTTACTATACTGCATCTAGTTTAAAAATGATGCATTTTATTATATTTTCTTCTCTATAAACCTTGTGTGATTTCAGGCAACTCTGTTTGAGGCATTGAGGCAGAAATTTGGATGTTGTACAAGCAAGATATATATTCATACATAATGTATAAAGGTTGCAAATCCAGCAAAACTTTTAAGTTAAGATAAATGAAAAAAGAAGGCAAGAATATTGCAGGATGCTCTAGATAAAACACAAACTCAAGACATACTTAAAAAATTTAGAACTTTTATCTCCAATATCATTATTTGTAATAGATGTTTTAGTATGAGAATATAACTTATCTGTGCACAGGACATTACAGTTCTTTTTCAGCTAGTATGCATTTATGTATCACAGATACCATGTTTCTTCTACAGACAGCTACAAAGTATCACTGGGCCTCAGTCCCACATACTTCCTTTTAAAGGAGCTGTGTCCAATCACAACACATTATACAATCACCAATTACAATTGTTGAAACATGTGCAGCCATAAATGACAGCCATTTGTGAACGTGCTACACCACAGAAAGACAATAGGTGCTAGTTAGGCACTCCTTATTGGTAATGCCATTCCATTTAGCAAATAAAAACAAAGCAATAGCTATTATTGCTATTATTGATTTACAAGTATTCTCCATTGTAATAACAAGAAAGTTATTAGAGGCCACCATTCAACTGGGGTTTTGTTGCTAAGCTTATTTTTAGCTTTACTCCATTTCTCAAAAATGATATTGGGCCATTAGCTACACTAAAAACTAGTTGGTGTGTTGGTCTATAGCACAACCCTACAATAATTTTGCTGGATTCTTTACAATCTGTGAAATGCTCCACCCATAAGGCTTCAGCTTACTTATTTTCCACTATCACTTCTTTCTTTATATTGGCTGTGAATCCTGCTTAACAAACAGACATACCCCTCATATTTTTTTTATTTGCCCTGTCCCTCTGAAAAGTATAGCTCCTATGTTTACTGCCCAGTTATGTGACTCATTCGGCAATGCTTCAGCAACCCAATTACATCATATATTTCCTCCAGCACCAGTACCTCGAGTCTCCCATTTGTTAGACATGATTTGTAGATATACATTTAATACTGGTACCAGCTTGTAAATTGTGTAAATACAACTTTGGACCCTCCCTGCTATTATCAATACCATCAATCAAATCTCCACCCCCATTTTCTTTTACTATGTACAAAACCTCATCTAACCTCTCTTCCCCAGGATTATTCACTGCACCCTCGTTTAAGCCATCATGCCTATTTCCTCCAACCTTTTAGCCATCCTTTCCCACAAACAGCTGTACCATTATCACTGAGGTGCAGCCCATCCCTGGCAAAAAGCCTGTTTGCATCTCACCTCAATGTTGCAAAGTGCCTCCTAGATTCTCAGATAACAAGAGGAAACTCACCTGCATTTTTCACACTTGAATGCTTCTGTTTATGAAATTTGCATCCAAGAATGTATAAATTGGACTATGCGTGAAATTGCATGATGAAGGGAAGTTTACCCACTCTGTTATGCCTCTACAGTATACAATACAGTCTTATTTATGTCATAATGAAAACAGTAGTTACCAAACTGTTTGGCTTGTCCTTTGGCGGGGGGTTAATACCTTGGCAGGGAAGGCTCTGCCTGAAGGCCAACTACGGTGAGATCTGCAATGAATAGATATTATTGTAACGTTGGCCGAATGGTTTTTGCCCATATGCTGTCCTTACTGTTATCCTTGTTATTGGCTAAGGGAGGCCTGAACAAAGACTGGACCTTCAACCCTTGATAGATTTCATGGAATCTATTCTATAATGTTTTGAGGGAAAATGTCCAAGTTTTACCTCTGTGTTGATTCCTTATGGCTAACTTGTTCAAGGATGGGTACACTGATCTCACGATAAGCTGTCTTTAGTATGATATAAAATAATATATAGAAGAGTGGGCCTCCTGCAACTTCTAGGTTGGCATTTGATGGAGGTCACACAACAGCTAGATTTTCAGTTTTGAGAAGCCATCTGTAATTTGATCTGATCTTACATTGCCAGTTCATTAAAGGACCCTGTGATATTCAACCAATTTCACTGAAAACAACTAAACTAGCTAGCCATCTGTCACTGTGCATATGTCAGCTCTAGTTATGCATTGATCCCATGCTAGCTAATAATGAAGGTGTTGTAATACAAAAAAATCAGCTCTTTTTAACAAAATAAATCATCATATTTATTAAATGAGGGTTAGACTTTTTACTGCAACATTTTACTGTAATCTACAACATGACTCCTTTTCCTGTATATAGTACAGTGTAGTTCTTTCACCATGTAATGTCCCTATCTGCTCTGGTGCTGTAACAAGGAAAGCCTTGTAAATGAAAGGATTGCAGTATGTCTGAGGTTCAGTAATGTTTTTAATGTTACAAAATTCATACAAAAATAAGTTTTACTGTTTTAATTTTTATCAGATTTGCTGTAGTGACTGTGTTTGATGGGAAATAGTATTGGGTAAAAACTTTGATTCATAAACGGCCAAATTAGGCATGATTCATAAGTTTAGGTGGATGATTACAGTATATGCATATTATAGAATTACTTTTTATCCAGAAAACTCAAGGTCTCACATATTTTATTAGATATCAGATCCTAAAAATCTACTTCCTTTTTCTGTCCAGCAAAGGTAAAAACAACAGCAAAATGTTGGTTGGAAAAGTCTTGGATTTCACATGCTGTTATTTTGTTTTGCAGAACAGAGAGTTTCTTTCTTCCTGCACACTCTACTTATTCTTTGCCTTTGGGTATGGTATCATTAGTGTAATAACTTTGCAGTTAACGTAAAAAGCCAAGTTTGAATACCATTTCCATGGAAACTAAGGATTGGTTCTTGTGCTAAAGCAAACATCAGCAAATCTGATGTAAGGTGAGCTTGTGAGTAAGAAATATTTCACAATAAACAACGTATCCTTAAACATACAACTGATCATAATGAATAACCTTAAAATTGATTAAAGAAACTTAGCCAAAATAGGAAGTTCTTGTGGTGAGACAAGTCATATGGTTGGACTGGAAAACCTCTCAACTACTTCCTGTGGTCAACTAAATTCCATTGGTTTGCTCAACTGATGGAGAGCCTGAATAAAGGCTGTCTTAGAAACTACCTGGCTGTGTTTAGGATCTCTGTTGATGGCATGATGATTACGGTTCCTTGAACAAACTTGAGATAAAGCTAAAAAAATGTAGACATATTCTGGATGAAATTCCTTGACTGCTGGAGATAGAAATGTAGTGAAATGTAAGCAGAAAAAAGTCTTATCATTATAATCATTATTAACCAGTTTTTATACATTTCTAACATAGTCATCAGTGCTGTACAACAGAAGGGTATACATATCAAGCATGTACTGACAGAAGTTTTCTTATTGTTTGTAAAATTGCTCATTATTTTCAGTTTCTGCCTGTGACTTCAAATGTATGAATTATGAGCAGTGAACATCTTTAAAATAAAATGGTTGTGTTAGCTAAACTATATATTTTTTGTAGTTTCATATACTCATTCAGATTCAAATCGATAAGAAAATAGCATTTTATGGTTTAGTACATGAAAACTCAATTTAATTGTATGAGAAAATCTGGAATTGAATTAGGATAAAAGTCTTTCTGGATTTATATGAAGTAAAGGTGAGGGATCTATTATATGCAAAACCATCAGTCATAAACTCCCAAAGTAGTAGAAACATTTCCCAAACTGTACTTTATTTCTGGCTTGTTTGCTTTTTCTTAGTTAAATTTTGGGCCAGATACAAGTTGAATCTTATCTCATGGTTTTTCACCAAAGAAGTCTATGGGAAAATCTGGAATTGAATTGGAAGAAAAGTCATTCTGGAGTATTATCTGCACACCCATCAGCCACAAGTCCCCAAAGTGGTAAAAACATTCCACAAACTGTACTTATTCCAGGCTGTTTGATTTTTCTCAGTTTATTTAGGGCCAGATTCAAGTTGATAAGAAAAAATTAATATCATGTTTTTGTTTTTTTTACCATTGAAGTCTAGGTTAAAATCTGGAATTCAATTAGGATATTAGCTTTTCTCATCAAACTGAATCTGGTTTAAATGATTTCAATGTAGTTTTCACAGCCTCATTAAACATTGTTGTGGACGTATAGGGTCTATTTTCCAGAATGCACTGGACCAGGGGTGGGGTTGGATAAAGGATCTTTCTGTAAACTGCAGCCTTATACTAAAGTCTGCTTTGTTACCATCAAGTAGAAGTTACTATTTTATTATTACAGAGGAAAAATACATATTTACATTATTTTCTTAAAATGCTATATGGGAAATTATGTATTCTGTCTACAAAGGTGTCAGAGTGCTATAGGAGAAATATTTGTTCCAGTATATGCAAATATTTACATTGGTTCATGGGAGAATAGATATATCTTCAATTATTTCAATCCCTAATAACAAACATATCTGCTGTTATGGTCATTACATTGATGATCTACAGTATCTAATGATCTAGTATAGAAAGTTGAAGTTTACATTTGAGTTTACAAATAATTATTTTAATTATCTGGACATCCAATTATGGGACAAGAAAGGGAAGATTAGTACCACCCTAGAAAAGACTGTACAGCCAATATGATACTACAAGCTACATCATGTCATCCCTCCACATGTAATACACAACATACTTGTAGGACAGTTCCTCAGACTTTTGATTATTTTGTTCAGGAATCTTGTAACTTATTGTGCAGGTTATTATTATTATTAGATCCTTTGAGTGTATATATACACCTTGAGAAACACTTTTTGGGAGATAATTATGGGAGAGACTCATGTTATTACGCACTCTGCTTCTTACCATAATACTAAATTAAGAATTAGGGTTCCTCAGCATGTAGTTACTTGTTTAGTTCCCAATTTTCTCAGATAAATAATATTGTACAAAAAATTGCAGATTTTACACTCAGATAAATAATATTGTACAAAAAATTTGCAGATTTTACATGCAGTTTTTGCTTTGAATAACATTTTATCTGAGGTCTGTAAATTGATCTCATGCACTTATAAAACCATGGAAAACATAATATCCCTGAGTAATTTGAAGAGAAATTAGATGAGGAGAATATCTGTTTGACCAAAAAGGGTACTTTTAAGTGTGGGCCAAGACAGTGTGTTACTTGCTGCTTTGCTCAATGTTATAATATACTTACTGGTTCTTTAACTGGCAAAACATATCATATCATATCAAACATTACATTTATGTAATGTTTAAATAATAAACATGTCAATCGTTGTTAAATTCAACTTTGCGCAGATGCAACCAGTGGATTCGCAAAACAAAATGGGGATTCTGCCCCAAAAAAGGAAATTTAAGAATAAAACAGTATGCGCTTCCTATATTAAATAAACTCCCACCAACAAAGTACTTTTCCTCACAACAGTTCGACTTTTGACAAAAAACAGTTCCGTAAAGATCTTTAAATACAGGCAGATGGAAGACAGGTACGTGATGATTAATTCTCCTGTTTGGCACACAGTATCCCCTTCGTGCTCCACCTCAAATAAAAAATAGAAAAAGACAGAGGCCAATGTGCGCTTCCATATACTAAAACACCGGATCCCTGCTAGATTTATACTTACAGTATCGCATGCGAGCTTAACACCGGCGATCCTGTAAATATATATCTAGCAGGGATCCGGTGTTTTAGTATATGGAAGCGCACATTGGCCTCTGTCTTTTTCTATTTTTTATTTGAGGTGGAGCACGAAGGGGATACTGTGTGCCAAACAGGAGAATTAATCATCACGTACCTGTCTTCCATCTGCCTGTATTTAAAGATCTTTACAGAACTGTTTTTTGTCAAAAGTCGAACTGTTGTGAGGAAAAGTACTTTGTTGGTGGGAGTTTATTTAATATAGGAAGCGCATACTGTTTTATTCTTAAATGTCAATCGTTGTACTTTGTTGGTGGTTTTGGATATGTTGCTTAAATAAAGACTTTTTTTCTTTTAAAATTGCCCTGTTTGTTGGAGTTTGTTAAAGTGTTAGCCTTTTTCTTATCCTTACATAATTGTCCTCCCCTAAACTGAAGGTTTGGGACTAAGCACCCAAATCCAACATTTATACTGGTCTTTACCGCTTCAATGAATTAGGAATTTATCTTTCTGTATGAGAAATATACTTTCCCATAATTCAATTATCACGTGATGAACAATAATAAAACATTTTCTCATAGAATGGAATCTGGCCCAATATCTTGATACTTCAGGTGAGATAAAATGTTTGCAAGTGAACACACTAACTAGAAATTGGTTAGAAACTTTTTTATTTGCTAATCAGGGCTCTTTTAAGTGATTGGAAATCTTCAGCACATACTCAGTTCTAATTATGCCATTCTTGATGATTTAGAAAAGCTATCACAAAAGGTTATCTTCATGCAGGGTTGATAAATTATGCAGAAAATCTCACTAATGGCACCTGATAAGATTTGAAATATTAAACTAGAAGTGGAAAAGCTGATATTAAAAGGACGGCTTGCATACTATTATAAACATGTTTGCCCAGCCACAAATGCTTTCAAAAAAAGTAAAATGTACAGTTTATGAAAGGAACCTTTCAGGCCTAATCTTGTGCATGCTTTAGTTTCACTTCAAAAATGTCTTTGGCAAAGTGCATTGTGTGTATTGGGCCTGTGTAAGCAAGTGACTCATGATGAACTGGAAGCCCCTCATATTAATTAAGAATGAACAATGTAATCTGATTGAAGGGGTGCTAGTCAGACTTTATTATGAGGAAATCACTGTTGCAAAGTTATTACAGTATAGGATATGGAATTCCAGTAGGGAAGTTTTATAATAACAAACCATATGCAGTGATAGGTGAATTTGTCCTGGCAAAAAATTAGCGAAACGGCTGTTTCAACCACGAAATGCGCGTCTGGCGAATAAATTTGCCCATCACTAACCATATGCCCTGAGACATAACATCCATTAGTGTACTGAATTAATAACCGGAAACTACAAAGACACACTTTAATTGAGGCACTTCCCACTCATATGTGATGAGTGGGATGAGGTTAATGTATCTCTTTTCCATTATTTGTGGTCCTGCCCAAAGATTAGCTTATTTTGGAAAGAAGCCACTAACATATTGGACAATATTCTGAAAAGTAAAATTATTTGGTCTCCAGGTTTTGTTTTATTACATCTAGATACTGACAAGCTTTCTTCTTCTTTATTTAAGTCAAAATAATTCTCTCTTGAAACTTTATTGCTGATAAAGTGATTTTTGGCCGCTTCCAAAAAAGCTTTATATTCTTATTAGATACGAAATGAGACACCTTCAGTATCTGACATCTTTTCTTATATGAACCAGCTCTGTTGGCAGGAAGCATTGTTAGTAAAAACAAAAGGAAATTACTCTAAAGAGTCATTTAGGGCACTTAATCTCCAATAGATATGATCCCCGACCCAGAGTGAAGTATAAGTGGGAGAGTAGTGGGGTTCATGTCGACCCAGATGATTGGGAAGAAATTATAGACAATCTATATATCCCTTTAGTAAGTGTAAGAGACAGGCTTATACAGTTTAAGATAGTACATCAAACGTACCTCACCCCTCAGAAACTATTTACTATGGGAAAAGTAGCTTCACCCAGCTGTCCGAGATGTGGTGCTCCTGTAGCTAATTTCATACATCTAATGTGGGATTGCCCAGTGATACTCCGATATTGGAGGGCAATTTTGAACTTCATGGCTACAGAACTGGAACTTCCCCAGATACTTAACCCTGCTACATGTCTTCTGGGTCTCCTTGACTCCGTGATACCCAGAGTAAACACTAGATGCCTGATGCGGTTTCTTTTCTTTTACGCAAAGAAAGTCGTTGCCCTGCACTGGATGGGCCCATCGCCACCATCTCTGAGTAGATGGATTGGACTGGTTAATTCGCAACTGGAACTGTACAAGCTTACGTACTTGGCACGAGGATGCCTAAAGAAGTTTGAGAATATTTGGAACCCTTGGCTCGACTGGCCAGCCACCTCGACCAACCATTGATAGTTACTTTTTCAGCCATACCTCCTCTCCCCACTTTCCCCTATTTTTCTTTTCTTCTAACTTGCTTTTCTTCTTTCTGATTTTCTGTTGTTAAAATCCAATAAAAATTAAACTTTAAAAAAAAAAAAAAGAGTCATTTAGACCTACCTGGTCTCCTTACTTGGGAATCTGTGACTCAAATGTTAGAGGTCAAATTACTCAATTCCTTCATTATTATAAAATGTTACCATATTTTTTTTTTGTATTTTTTTTTTTTTGGGCAATTATATATTTCCTAGAACAATGGATTCTTTTCTTTTTAATTGCATTCATATCCACTGGCTTAGTTAGTTTAGTTCGTTTTTATTTAGTTCATTTTTGATATTGTCTTTTCTGTATCTCTGTATTGATAATCATTTCTGTTAAATATGTCAATATTAACAGGCTAATATTGTTTGCAGTATCTTTCCTAAGCTGCATATGTTCTGTATCAATTTGATTTGTATGGTTTAAAGAAAAATCAAATAAAATATTTCAAATCAGAAAAAGTAACTTTTATTATAAACAGTTATAAAAAATTACCACATTATAAATCCAGTCCGCTATTGCGTTAGCAGTTTGGACATTCTTGCAGGATTCCTATTAAATACCTTGCAATATAGTGTGAGGAATTATTCTTAATTGACAGACTCCCATTATCACTAACAAGTAGGGGCATATTTACTTAGCTCGAGTGAAGGAATAGAATAAAAAATACTTCGAATTTCGAAGTTTTTTTTTGGCTACTTCGACCATCGAATTTGCTACTTCGACCTTCGATTACGACTTCGACTTTGAATCGAACGATTTGAACTAAAAATCGTTCGACTATTCGACCATTCGATAGTCAAAGTACTGTCTCTTTAAAAAAACTTCAACCACCTACTTCGCCACCTAAAACCTTCGATATTCGAAGTCGAAGGATTTTACTTCGACCAATAGTAAATGTGCCCCGTAGTGTGCAGGAGATTGTGTATTAGTCAAATGAAACTGCCTCCTGATATAATTATACAAATAGCCTAACCCTTATCACATTTGCTGTATCCATTTAAAGCGATTGATAGGGCTAGAAAGGACTATAGAACATGTGACTCATAACTTTGACAATTACCTCGGCACCTTGGTCATAGTATCTATCAACTATACGAAGACACGAAACGGTCCTCCAAATATATGGAAATAATTATTTTTCACCAATGGCTATTTAACCAAAGTTTTACCTCGGCACATTGGTAAAAGGAATCTCTGTAGTCTTATTGTGTGCTAACTACTGTGGTAATGTTTTAACACTCATCACGCATGAGAGCTTTGGGTATGAAAAATCTCTAAAAATTAAAAAAAAAAATCCACAAAAAATTTGACTTTTCCCCCTAAAAACCTCGAACAGAAAAAATTGAGGTTTAATAAATGGGCCACTACATGTGTTTTAGCAGGGTCGAATCTCAGTATTGTCTATGGCAGTGTATTTTATAGCCACAACACGTATCTGCTACTAGTAGCTCCAGAGATACTAGTAGCAGCTACTTGTTGTGGCTACAAAATGTCAAAAATAGCCTGCCATAGACAATAATGAGAATTGCCTTTTTCTAAAACGCACGTACTGTCTCAATGCAATGCTCATCAATCTAATGCATTAATGGGGTGTTAGAGCTCAGTGCTGCTGCTGAGCTTTAACACCCCATAGGACAGCCTGAATCTGAACAAGTGTTTCCAATCGATGGGTTCCATTTGTTGAATTTCAAAATCTGAAAAACATTTAGGATGAAGAGCTACTAGTAACAGCTATTTGTTATGAATACAAAATACCATGCCATAGACATTACTGAGAATTGCCTCTGCTAAAAACACGTATGGGGGAATGTAATAAAAGTTGCAAAGAGTAAAACAGTTAGCACAAATAAGAATAAAAATTCTCATTTCGAAATTTAATACTCTTCTTTAAACTGTTATTACATTGCGAATTTTAATTGCGCATTGCCCACAAGCAGAAGAGCTTGAAGGTGCTGTAATCTTTTGGCGAAAACATAACAACTTTTTCAGTAAGAAGTTTTATTACATTCACTGCGCATTGGCGCTAACTATAAAATCCGCAAACGGTCTTCCACTGTCGGAAGTGGTCGCTAAACAGTTTCAGGGTTCGCAAAAGCTATATTAAATTCGCACAAAGGCAAATTTGTTCGCACAGAGGCATAACTTTTCGCATTGCGAATATTTTTTCCATTACCGACTTTTATTACATTCCCCCAGTAGTGTCTTAGCAAAGCCAATTATCACTATTGTTTATTTTGTACTCATGACAAGTAGCTGCTACTAGTAGCTATGTGTGTCTTCACCCTAAATGGAATCCATGTACTATGGGGTGTTAAAGCTCAGCAGCAGCACCGAGCTTTAACACCCCATTGATGAATTAGATTGATGAACATTGCATTAAAATTTAGGCATGTGAGGGGACATAAGGATTTAGAAAACCTTTTTTGCACCCTGTAATAATTCATTATAGCTTGAAACGTACTTTGTGTGTTGGCAATTTTTTAAAATTAATACTAGTAAATATATCAGTCACTGACCATCTTTTCCTGATTTTAAGTGCCATTATCAGGATGTACCTCATTTACAGAACATTGTGCTCATATACTTTTTTTTCACTGTACCTTCTACTGTACCTTGACTGTACCTTTAATAATGGTTTCTCTTACCCAAAGATCCAGAAAAAGAAAAACAAAGAAAGAATAGTTGCCCCTGTTAAGAAAATGCATAAATCTAGGGCATCCACACTATTCCCTTTCAGGTATAATTTAACTACACATGAGCCATACTGGTGGGATATTAGGACTTGCAGTTCTATCATACTCTGACAACTGCAGTTTAGATCATTATTATGCGAGAAATCCAAATATTGACCTCTCTTCTTCCCAACAACCAACGCTAAGCAATTTAAAGCAAGAATTTTACCATCCTTATTTCTCTTTAATAATAATACCTACTTTTTTGTAATTTGAATGTTTCCGTTGTCTAAGCCAATGGTTAAATATTGTGACTATTTTTATTCATCCAAAAATACAAACCTGCTTTGAAACTTTAAATTGGCAATGTCCTCTTAGACTAAACATGTTAATTATCATCTCATGCAGAATAGTTATTTAGTCATTTCCTGTGAGCATCATTTCATTTAAACTCATCTGAAGCATTTCTCTGTATCTGTTCCCTGAGCACCAGTTATATTATTAGTCTGGCTCTGCCATGTACTTGATCAGTCCCTTCATTCATCTCTCTCAGTGCAAGGCTCACTTGAGACTTGGTTTATTTGATTTAATAAATGCTTTCCAAAAGTACCTACAATATTTCCACTCAAAACTATTTTGAAAGTTATTATTGTTTTATGTTTTAATTTTTGCACCCATATTTTTTTTTTTTTGCAATTTGCAGACTTACTTCTGCTTTTGCAAAATTGTCATGGGTCTCTACAATACATTTCAGAGCACAGAGATCTGCAGATGCCCCATATAATACAATCTTGCTTGTGTTCTTATGATATTCATGAGGCTGGGCAGGGGCTTAGAAGCACTGGTGCTTCCTACCTGTTTCCTAATTGTGCATCATTTAGACACACTAAAAATACATGTTCCAACTGAGCCATAGGGCAGACAGTGGCCTGTGCCCCCTGTGATTTTTGCATTCATCACATGTCCCACACAATGTGCAAAAAAAGCCTGCAGTTGTTTGCATTTTGTACACTGAGTGGGGTATTGAAAGTGACTCCTACTGCGTAAAATTGTGTAAAGTTGAGTAAAGTAGTTGGGTGGGGCTACTTGGCTTCTGAAAAGGGTATTTCCCTGTACAGTACATATTATTTTTAATATCACTCCCTCATTTGCTCAAATACAAAACATAATAATTTGCACATACAGTGATGTTTCAACAGAGTAGATATAGCGTATTGTTATGTTGTCAACCAGTTCAACTTCATTTCTGCATGAAGAGTATCGTATTTTAATCATGGCTCCCTTAATGTCCTAAAACAGGAAAGGGGAAAAACCCAATGTGCATAATTGTTTCTGACCAGGGATCTGGGGGGAGATGGAATCAAAGAAAGGACACAAGGGTTATTAACATCTGTAAGGACTTTTATAGATACAGAGCTTTCAAGCCTCCTATTTTTGTGGGAGTTTCCCCATCATCCTACCACATTCTCTTGAATTTTAAGCATTCTCCTGACTTTTTGTGCAGGTTATCTTTAAATTCTGGGTGCACATGTGCAGTAAGCATTCAGGATGTCATCTGGAGCATGTGCACATGCATGGCTATTAATCAGCGGTTTCAGGAGAGCAATTTGCGCATTCACGTGATATGACTTCCAGAGGCACATCATCACACATGGTCTCGGAAAAACTATCGCCAGCACGCTGTGTTCCCCAAATGTTCTTTCACTGATGGTGACAGCTTTGCAGGTGAGTATTTTTATCTGCATTTTCCTGCACTGGATCTTTCCAACAAAGGGGAATGCAGAAAGACATGCAGGCCTCCATTTCCTCTATGTGAAACACCTGCAAGGCCGGGCCAGTATTACAAATTTACCAGCAATGTAGATGCCAGTTAATTTGTAATACCCTTAGCAAAACCCCTTGGCCCACCCCAAATCTGCTGGAAACTGAACTTTTCTCCTCCTTCTGGCCATCGATGCAACATGGCTTTGCCCCCTCTTACGTCATGCCCCACTCCTTTTTTTGTCATGGCCGGCCCCTTTTGTTCCTGCCCCCACCACCAGCCGGTAAAAATGTTATGAAAAGGTGTGAGATGTGACTGTACTAATTGTGGAGCAGACAAGCACCAAACACAGGTGCAACTGTGTCAAATTTAGCTCAATCTGATTTAGGTGCTCTCCTGGGTCCTTGTGAGTACAAATTAACGGCATAACCAGGGCTGTGTTTCTTTCTCCATTCCCCTGTGGTGGAATACTTCATATATCTACTTCAAGGGAACACAGGTAAAGATACTTGTCTGTATGAGCCTTAAAGATACATGAGAGAGCAAACTGAGCTCAAGGAGGAAAAGGAAGTAAGAGGAATGGCAGAGGGAATGGATAAAGAAAGAAACCTGGGGTAATATAGAGAAGGAGGGGAAAAGGGGCTAAGAAAAAGAGAAAAATTAAGGTTGAATATAAGAAGAGAAAACATTTATTCTTTGCAGCAAAAAATATTTCTTGGTCCTTTTGACATGAAAAATGCCTGAAGTGAAAAAAGGATGTCAGAAACTTTTACTTTTTTGAATGCATGCTGTGATATGTTCTAAACAGAATGTGTGTGTATATTACACAAGCCAAATGTTATGTGCGTGCATGTTAATGGGGTTTCACATCCTAACATGCCATTAAATGCAATAGCAAACTGTTTGGAAACACTACAGAAAGTATCTTGCTGGTGTATAGCTTTGGCATGTTGTTTGCAAAGTGTAACGGTTACTTGTTTCTCTGTTTGCCTTGGAAAAGTCTTAATTTCCCTTGATGGAAAAGTTGGTAGCACACTTTAATATAAAAAGGCAGAGTTTTTTTTTTTAATTAAATAAACAGCTCTCAGGGAATGAAAAGGATATGAATGCATGTTACTAAAGTCGATTTTTATCCAAGAAATGTGTTAAAAGTATTTACACTGACTCTACAGAATCTGAGGTCTAGAGCATTTATTCTTGGCATTAACTTTTAAAGGTCAGCACTGCAAAATGTGATAAATGGGTGACAAACACAAGTATTCATACATTTTCCTGTATTAATTATCTGATGTGGCATTATTGGAAGCATGCAAAACACTGTATCGCTCACAAAAATGCAAATGTTATTTTAATGGTTTAAACATCATTTATGTATGGTACAATAAATAAAAGTTAACAAAAAATACATTACTGCAGATTAGATGCTTTTGACCTTTATCGGGAGTAGGAGGACCAAAACATTGATTCCTTTTCTTTGTAAAACATGTAAATGTTGACTTAAAATGTAAATTTACCCAAGAAATTTGCTTCAGTTATAACTTGTCACTTACCAACTAGTTGTAATAAGCATTAAGGGCTCATTTAGAAATCTACAGGTATGAGAGACGTTATCTGGAAACCCGTTATCCAGAAAGCTAAGAATTACGCTAAGGTTGTCTCCCATAGACTCCATTGTGCATATGGAGAAAAGGGAAAAAAACAACAGAATTGCAAACCATATATTTATATACTAATGTGACACTTAGGGGCCGATTCACCAAGGGTCGAATATCGAGGGTTAATTAACCCTCGATATTCGACTGGGAATTAAAATCCTTCGACTTCGAATATCGAAGTCGAAGGATTTTAGCGCAAATAGTTAGATCGTTCGATCGAAGGAATAATCCTTCGATCGAACGATTAAATCCTTCGAATCAAACGATTCGAAGGATTTTAATCCAAAATTCGAAGGATTATCCTTCGACCAAAGACCAAAAAAACTTAGGCAAGCCTATGGGGACCTTCCCCATAGGCTAACATTGAGTTCGGTAGGTTTTAGATGGCGAACTAGGGGGTCGAAGTTTTTTCTTGAAGAGACAGTACTTCGACTATCTAATAGTCGAATGATTTTTAGTTTGAATCCTTCGATTCGAAGTCGTAGTCGAAGGTCGAAGTAACCCATTCAATGGTCAAAGTACCCCAAAAAACACTTCGAAATTCGAAGTTTTTTTACTTAGAATCCTTCACTTGAAGTTAGTGAAGCGGCCCCTTAGACAATAGCCACTGGCACATTTATATTGCTGCTGTTGCCCAAAGCAAGTGTAGACAGTACTCAGCTGGGGAAAGTCATATATTTAAACCAGGCTTGAGAGTATCAACAAGACAAAAAAGATACAGCAGCTCCAACTGAAAGAACTCTTACCCATGAATATTATCTAAGGGGCTCTAGTTGTCCCCTAGTATCTCTGACCTCTAAACTGAAATCCTCTTGTGCCCAGGATGATGGTCCTCTTTAAATAATGCAAATAGGACAAAGTATTTGCACAGCAAAGGTGTTTGTTGCCCTGAACCCTCAGCTAAGGGAGCGTATTGCTCAACCATATTGCTCAACCTTATTTTTCAAAGGGCAAATCCTCCACACAGACGTGTAAAAGAAAGTAACGTGTTTATTCAGCTCTTATGGCATAGCCTTATGCATTTCATATCTCCATAGACAATTAATCATAGGCCTAGAGGTGTAGAGGTGTTTGTTGCCCTAAACCAATGGTCCCCAAATAGTGGCTTGAGAGCAACATGTTGTTCATCGACCCCATGGATGTTGCTCCCAGCCACCTCAAAGCAGGTTATTATTTTTTAATTCCTGACTTGGAGACAAGTATTGGTGGCAAAAAACAAGTCTACTGCCAAAAAGAGCCTCCAGCCAGTCCACATAGGGTCTATCAAATAGCCAATCACAACCCATATTTGGCACTCTGAATATCTGAAACTCTTTTTATGTTTGATTGTGGCTCACAGGCAAAAAAGGGTGGAGATCCCTGTCCTAAACTATAATTCTACTCTACTTTCAAACTAACGAGGAAACCTAACACAATGAAGGGAGGTTGAAAGCCAATTCACATTCATTGCAAGCCCCTGATTAATCTACCAGTAATCTCCTAAAATAACCCTCCCCATCAAATCTGCTAGCTAGATCCCAGTCTTTACCAACTTCTGTGTACCATGTTAGATCTAAATTACCTTCAAGTGTCTGCAATTATCAAAACTTTGCATGGAAAATTCTTTTGCTTATTCTGCATATGACCGTTCCTATACCTTGAAATCTTAAAAGGGAGCTCAACCCACATTTTTTTAAAAGAAACTTACCTATATACATACCTTTTTATTAGGTTTTAATATTATTTTTAGATGTAATTGCAATTTACATGTTTATTTCTTTCTCTGCTGCTAATTCTAATAGCATTTAGCAGAAGCCAGTTCTCCTCCAGCCAAGGCTTCAATTTCCACAATGTTTCTTCACAGGCTTAGCCTTAGGGCCACCATGATGACACACATTGGTGCCAGCTCTACATGGTTTTCCCCTGGATTTGCTTCTGTTGGTGTTGACTGTAGAAAGCCCCTGTTGGCAAGGAGGGAAGCCACATCATTGTGGTGAGCCACAGGTTAATCTTATAGTAAACCCATTATCCAATAATTTATCTCTCAGATGCAGACTGACTTGTGACTTTACTCTGCTTAGCAAAAATTCCCATCCTTGCTCTGTCACTGCTGTGTGCTTATTAACAGCATAACAGTTTTTTCTTTAAATGCAGTAAAAACAATTAAGAAATTAGACACGGTTACAATAGCAAAACAGACTTTCAACTTTCATTTTATAATTTAATTAAAAAAACATATCAGTAATAAAGTCACGACTCTATGCCATTACAGAAAGAAAACTGCAAGCTCTGATTGTACTCCTTTTTTTTAAAAAAAAAACAAAGTTTTAAAAAGGGATCATAGTCAGGCTGTAAATTAATTGACAGAAAATGATTCTGTCTGATGTTTCATTCAACACTTATAAATAAAAGGAAATTAGTTACTGTTATGATACATAATTCTGTTCCAATAAAAGCCAGTCGTAAGGCTGAGGATAATGAGGGTAGGAAGATTCTCATAAAAGAGAGGCTTTGTGGAAAAGTAATTGCGATAGTCAATATTTTATATGTCAAACAAAGGCAGTAGGAGCATAGATTCAAACTAGAGAGAAAGGAATACTTTGTTTAAGCAGTGGCTCTAACATGTTGCCAGATGTAGAACTAGATAAAACAGGAAACGGCAATTATTCTGGAAATCCAAATGAAAATAATACATTCCTGTAGATGACCAGAGTTTTATTGATATTTGGAAAACATTACTCCCAGGTGGTCAATATAATTAGGCATCATGGCAGTTACAGTAGAATTAACTATTTCTTTACCGACAGAATTTTTTGTATTCACACAAAAAGCTCAAATAAATTACATAGCTGCATTACAATACTTAGTTGCATTCTATCAAGATAATTCTTTCAACATATGAAATATATACGGTACACGTACCTATACTAAAGTTACTCTCTTAAAGGGCTCGTTCACCTTTGAGTTAACTTTTAGTATGATGTAGAGAATGACATTCATTTTTTTTTTATTATTTGTGTTTTTTGAGTTTTTTATTCAGCAGCTTTCCAGTTTGCAATTTCAGCCATCTAGTTGCTAGGGTCCAAATAACCCGAGCAACCTTGTGCTGAATATGATTAGGAGAGGCCTATATAGAAAGATGAGTAATAAAAAGTAGCAATAACAATACATGTGTAGTCTTACAGAGCATTTGTTTTTAGATGGGGTCAGTGACCCCCAATTAGAAAGAGGAAAAGAGTCAGAAGAAGGCAAATGATTACAAAACATAAAAAAATAAACAATAAAGACCAATTGAAAAGTTGCTTAGATTTAGCATACAAAAAGATAATTTAAAGGTGAACCACCCCTTAAAGACCCCAATAGACTTGGATATCATGCTTCTTCAAGAAAACATCCAAGCCAGTTTTAAAAGGATTAATAGAATCTGCCATCACAATATTACTGTCACTGTAAAGAACCATTTTAGCTACTTCAAATGAAAGTTTAGTTCCTAAAGTCTAAACGAGTTGCCCTTTTGTTCTTTACTGTCTAAAAAGCATTATTTACTAAAACTCGAAATGATCACATCTTTTTATTACACCAAACTCAGCCAAATTCCCACGTATTTAATAATAGAATAACTTGAAAAATTCAGTGCAGGAGAAGACTCTTTAGAATCTAGCAAAAACTTGAATTGTATGAATTTTTTTGAATTGATGCCCAAATCGCCATTGACTTCTACATGACCTTTGCAGGTTTGAAATGGAGGATGTTTGTATTTGGACATTTAGCAGCGGTGTATAATAAATTCAGAATAAATTTAGATTTGTTTTCCTCTAAAAATTTAGGTTTTTTTCCCCAAAAAGCCTTTACCAGAAAAAATGAGGTTTAGTAAATAACTCCCTTAATGTACTAAAAGATTAATTATGTTGCTCCATCATGTTATCTTAGAAATAACAAATCAGATACTCAAAACAATAAGAATATATAGAGCCTGATTAGGGATAGGTACCAATATTAGAGTGTAAGATACATAAGAATCATTACATAAGAATAATCAAGAGTACAGGCCAAGGTCAGAAGTGGGTGGAGGTTAATTGACCAGCCAAGCCAAAGGAATGGTTCCCCTTTCAAAATAACAAACCGGTTTTGCTGTGATGAGCAGAAGGAAAATGTGTCTGATTTTCAGTTTGTTTGTTCTCTGTTTAAATTATTTTTTTTTAGGATGACACAGTTACATTCTGGTACAATTTGCAATTGCGCTTCATTTTTTATTTTTCTGTTTAATCACTTTCTTCAGTGAATTTCAACAGCGATCTGGTTGCTAGGGTTCAATTTATACTAACAACCAGTTAGTAGCTTGAATGAGAGAATGGAAGAGCTGAATAGAAAGATACATATTAAAAAAGTAATAATAAAGCAATAGTTTTTGATTGCTGGGGTCAGTGACCCCTTTTGAAAGCTGAAAAGATAAGGAAGAGAAAAGCAAATAGTTCAAAAACAATAAAATATAAAAAAAAACGAAGAAGGGCTGAAAAGCTGCAAAGAATAGAGCATTATATACTAAAAGTTAAGTTAAAGTGAGCTTCCAAATGAATTGTCATTGATGAAATTGACTATAGTGTCTAAGTGATAAATATGTTCAATTGCAAGCTCCTCTGTGGCAGAATTGATGGCAGTGATGAATAATCTCTATAAAGCTTAGTGGATATGTTAACGCTATACAGTTAAAGCATAATCCTTTTGCAAACAATTAATATTGTTTAAGATGGAAGCTATAATAACCACTGGTACATGCTGACAATCTCACGCTTTGTTCTATAGAATCATATCATTGTGCATAATATTTTGCTGTATGTTCCATTTTTTTTTTTGCATTCCCCCACTAAACTGCAAAAAATGATATCAGCCTGTCCTTGAATTCTTCTTCACAGACACAGTCGTGTCCTGCTCTAAAAATAGTGCTTTTCAGAGTTAAAAATCATAGCAATGTCTGAGGTTACCATGGTATCCTTTGCCTGAGCTGTAGATATCTGCACTATTCCAGTCTCCTTGCCATGACTCTATTCCTGCTATTCACCGAACGAGCAATAAACTGGGGGGGGGAGGCTAAATGGGGCTGTATGAATATATTGAAAAAATAAATAGGACACACTGTAATCATTTGTGATCCTCACATTATTGCTTTTGTTTTCCAAGACTAATAGAACTGCTTGAAGTGAAATGATTTGCTAGCCATAATTAGCAACATTAAACATTTATGGACTGATCTGTTTCCTTTTCCCCATTGTAATTGAATTGCTTTAATATTTTAATTCTTCTTCTGATACTTCCAGGAGTGTGAAAAATTCAAATTACTGTGAAAGTTGAAGTCAGTATTATATGTACGTTAAAAACCTATATAAAAGAGGAATAACATTATCGTAACTTTCCATAGTCATGAAAATAAAACCATGCACTTAATATAGCCCTCAAATTACATGTCAGAAAAAGGATATTAAATCTTTTAAATAGCTTGCCCAATTATACAGAATTCACTTTATTTACAGGGTACTTAAAGATATTTCCTATTAATAAAAGATTCTTTTACTAGGTTCCCGTACTAAAGTGCTTTACAGAAACTTATAAATGAACTGAACGTGTTGACTTGCAATGCACCCCTGTTTATATTATGATCTTTGGAGACATTTTATATTCCACTGGGGAGTTTCTTTAAGCACTGGTTTTTAACAGTTATTGACTGTATTAGCTAAACATCAAGGAGAATATTACCAGACAGCTTTAAAATGTATGTCACAAATGCAACTGGCATGGAAATGTTATGGGTGCCTGGCTTTTTGGTAAAGGATCATGTACTGTACAATGTAGTCCCAGTCTTGAAAAAAAAACAACAAATGCTGACAGTAGCAAATAAATATATCTTTATAGCGACAACTGTGGTAGAAGAAAATGTTTTTGCTATTTTTTAGCACGTTTGGTGTCATTTTTTTTTATGTGTTTTTGGAAATTTTCCTGACACCATTGCTGTGTATTCCTCTTGAATTAAGATGAGTCCATACACATTGGGGCAGATTTACTAACGCTAGAGACATTTCGCCACAGGGACATCGCCAATTTACTAACAGGTGTAGCCGACAATCCGCTAGCAAATGGGACCATTGCTATTGTTTATTCACACTCTATTGCCAGCCTCTGATGAACTGTCATTATTCTGCAAATTCAGTAAAGTGTGAATTTTACTGATCATTACCTCTTTTGCCAGGGCTGACTTCGCCACCTCAGACCAGGTGAACTGCTAAAATGAAGCTAGATTTTCCTCAATCTCATGTGTAGGGCATTATAGGACATCTCTAATAAAGACGCCCACATGACATTAGGGGCATATTTATCAAGGGTCGAATTTCAGATTTGAAAAACTTCCAAATTCTAATTCATAAAGACAAACCGAAATTAAGCTGAAGGTTTTTTTGGCCGAATAGGTCCGTTTTTGATCGAATAGGTCTGTATTCGGGCAAATTCGAAACGTACGAATCGACGTAATATTCGATCAATTAGCCTATGAGGTCCCACATAGGCTAAAACAGCAATTTGGCAGGTTTTAGTTCACAAATGGTAGAAGTCGAAAAGACAGTACATTATAAATTTCGATATTCAAATTTTCTAATTTTTTTCAAACTCAAATCGAATTTGGACTATTTCCTAGATGAAGTACACAAAAATTAGCTTGAAGTTTGATTTTTTTTAAATTTTCTTTGATAAATCTTCATTAATGAGTTTGTTCATCATTCACATCTGTCCCTGCCATAGCGGAACTTGCAATTAGTATAGGATTAGTTACCTGGGAGCACTCCGATCTACTCCATACTCCATGTGCCACATGTGAACAGCTACCCCGGTACAGCTCACAAGTCCAGAACCTTTAAAAATAGAAACGGTGCACCATGGAGGGAGAAAAATGTGTACACATGAAAGTCGCTTTAAAAATTCATATTTATTATTCCAGTTTCATTCGTAAAAAAGACAAAACATATGAAGGAACCATGGCTCATAGCGGAACTTGCAAACTGCTCATATTCACACAGCATACTATAGACAGTTTCATCAGGAGCCTGTCTGTATGTTCTTGAAGTATGTTTGAAGACCAGAAGAAAACCTTTGCAGACTCGTGAGAAACATTTCCTTGCATTTAAAGTCCATGTTGGAATTAATCTCAGGACCCCAGGATTCAGTTATCACTTTTATGACATTCCACCTTATGTTGCACCCTATAATATGAGGGTCCATATTAGGCTAGAAGACGTATAACACCTATTTTAAGCAGCTTGGGGAGAATGATTAAATGACATTTACATTATGGCAAAATATACTTTCATTTAAAACATACCATTGGTAATTAGGTGCCACTTTGCTACCACTGATTCAAGATTTGTGAGTGGGGGGGAGGTTATGTGGTAGCATAGACAGAGGGTGGTCTTAGGTTCAATGGCCCACTCAGAAGTTGGCTTGGTACCTAAGCCCTTTAGAATGGACACATACTGAATGTCTAATTAGAAACTGATGTCAATGTTTTTTCATGGCTGTATAAAAACAGCACAGTCTGCAGTATACATTTAAACTAATTGCTTATTAACTGTGCAGGATGTAGATGTAATATCTGTCTGCTGAGGTGGCTAACCTAATCAGTAGATTGTTATTTCTTGTGCAGTTAGAATAATCAAAGCAAACATCTGTGTGATTTCTGTAGCTAAATGGACCAGGGCAAAACTTTGCCAATGGTAATATATATATATATCTTTCCTACTACCAAATATCGGCCACCTGTAGTAGCATAACAGTTATTCCAACAGATAGCGTTACTAATAGATCAATTATGTAGCGATGAGCATGGATCTTCTGAGATCTGCAAGACCAATCCAAATTAAAACCAATATGAAAACAAAATAGTATCGTTAATATTTGGAGGAGCCCAGGCAGCCTAAGTTAACATAATTATGGAGTTATAAATGGATTAAATTCATACCAGAAGATAACCCAATCCATTTTCCCAATAACTAAAATGAATCTGGTGTTAACCACAAGAAATTTGGAAATTTAATAATAAACAATCTTTCTGGGTCAGTTTATGCCAGGACGAAGATGCTTCTTTCTTTCAGTGTAAATCCCGGTATGAGGAAATGGAGTAGAGGTAATGTGAATGACTTGCCAGCTTAGTCCCAAATACTGAACTAAACACTTAGGCTGCTTGGGGGGAAAGGGATGGGGGTGACTCCAACTTGCAGTATAGCAGTAAAGAGTGACTGAAGTTTATCAGAGCACAAGTCATATGACTAGGGGCATCTGGGAAACTGACAATATGTCTAGCCCCATGTCAGATTTCAAAATTAAATATAAAAAAAATCTGCTCTTTTGAGAAACATATTTCAGTGCAGAATTCTGCTGGAGCAGCACAATTAACTGATGCATTTTGAAAAAAAACGTGTTTTCCCATGACAGTATCCCTTTAAAGTTTATTTTCCAAAGAGCCAATCGCTTAGATATGCACCAATAGTGTTCATCTGGACACCAAAACAACCCTTTATTCAGTAGTGTTAATATGCATGTTGAATAGCTACAATACACAATTTTTTAAAAAAATTAACTCACTCACAGCATTAATGCTGACCTTTTAATCTTGCAGTCCATGTGCTTTACACATTGTTCGTGTTGTTTGGAAACATTGAACGTACTAATAAATAGACGAGGAGCAGAAGTGTTGACACCCGCTACTTATTTATCAAATTATTTCTGGGTTTATGCTGAAATGTATAAGCTAATTAAAGTCTGGCAAATACTCTTCAGATGGAAATATATAAATGTAGTTGACATCTAATGTTTTTTTTTTTTGTAATTATTATATACTGTATAATATATATTTTGTGAAAAAATTAAATAACCAGTAAAAACACTACTAGTTATTCCCCACGTGGCTACCACGTTTGGTGGCACTTTAAGGGGTAGGTCATCTTTAAGTATGTTATAGAATGGCCAATCCTAAGCAACATTTCAATTAGTCTTCATTATTTATAGCTTTGAAATGATTTACCTTATTTTGACTCTTTCCAGCTTTCAAATAGGGGTCACTGACCCTATCCAATACAAATTTACTGTTATTTCTACTTTCTACTTTATTACTCATCTTTTCATTCTGGTACTCTACTACTCATATTTTAGTCTCTTATTCGAAGCAATGCATGGTTGTTATGGTAATTTAGACCCTAGAAACCAGATTGCTGAAATCGCAAACTAGGGCACTGGTGAATAAAAAGCGAAATAACTCTAAACCCACAAATAATAAATGAAAACCAATTGCAAATTGCCTTAGATTATCACGCTCTACTTCATACTAAAAGTTAACACAAAAGTGAACAACCCCTTTAATTACTTTGCTGCTAAGAGTTGCTGTTGGGATACCTGACTTGTAATTTCTTTTTTTCTGGGTCTACTATGCAGAGAAAACTTTATAGTTGGACCATAGTCTTCTAGTGTTTCACACAGTTCATACACCTTGGACACTTTCAATACAGCTTGTTGTTTACTCTTCCAACAAAGGCAGTGGAAGGGGTGGCTATTTTTCTCCAAACAGTGGGTCCATTATCTTTCTGCTTTCATGCATATACTTTGGGGCATATGCCTCTGTAAGCCACTTGCAGACTTTTTAGCTGCTGGCCCTCAACACGACTGTATCTACCCAACTCTATAATATTCATGTCATTTTAAGGGGTCACCTACCCTTCCTGTAGCGTATCCTATAGCGTATTCATATTCCTGTTTCCATCTTCCTGTCTAAGCATGAAGCAGTTCTTACCTTCCATGTTTTAATAAATGTATCAGAAGTTTCTGTGGTTGTCTGACTCACACAGCAGAATCATTTTCTCCACTGCTATCCAAGAAGTTTATCACAAACATATTATGAATATAATTAGCCTCACAATCTCTGCCACCAGTTTTGGTGGAACATACCAAGTGCATCAAAAATAACTTCCCAGTAAATGTTTTGCATTTTCTCAATATAAAGTTATAGTAATAGTAATTTACTAAAGAGCGAAGTGGCTAACGCTAAATACACGTTGCCACCTGCAGGGACATCGGCAATTCACTAACAGACGCAGGCGCCAATTTGCCCTTTAGTGAATCTACCCTCTAGTCTCCAAATGTCTTGTTAAAGGGGTACAACACTAGAGAATTGCAAACTAGAAGGGGAAGAGGGGAGACGCCACAGCAATTCCCACTCGGTTGTAATGTTGCCAGTTCATACTACAGGAAGTTTCTCCAGCAGCTACTTGCCAGACAGACACACCCACTTCCAATTGAAGTCCTTTAGTGATCTGCTTCCTGGCTATAGGACACTGGGCCCTTTGTTCTGGTTCTTATGTTCATGTTCATGTTCCTGGCCTTGATCTCTGTTTATTGGACTTTGCCTTTTTATTCTACTTCACTATGGAAAACTCCTTTCAAACTTCCTTCGAATTCTAAACAAACATTTGGGGAAACCTGACACATGGTTAGAGGATAGTTAAATTGCACCAAAAAGAAAATTTACTGAAAATCAAGGTCACCTGGCCACCTACCTGATATCTGGTAGCATATTATTAAAACATTACCACTTTCACATTTAGCTTTTGTCAACCATTTTGGATACAGCATTACAGAACTGGGACTCTCAAACTCATAAATTAAAATGTGTATTGCCTTTGAGCATGCCCCCAACATGCTTGGAACCAGGCTGTTGTCACCAGAATTTGTTACAATATAGAAATGTTATGATATAACACATAAGCTTCTCATATACTGTAGCTGTGTCAAGGATTAGGTAGGGGGCTCTGTGGAGACTGAAGGGAGAAGGGGAGTCCTTTATGCAGGGACTGGCTGTGTCCACGGAATACCAAGGGAAAGGCAGGAACAGGGAGAAGAGGGCGTAGTCGGACTGGAACAGGTGCAGAGTGAAGCAGGACGGAGCGGGCGAAGGTCAGGACCAGACTGGACAGGACGATGAGGGTGTAGATCGGGGGTAGACCAAGAGGATGAGACTGGACGGTGCGGGCGTAGATTTGGGGGACAGGACAGGACAGTGGGAGGACAGGATACAGAAGGACACTGGATGGCAAGATAGCAGGGGAGGACTGGATAGCAGGAGAGGACTGAATAGCAGGAGAGCAGGAGAGGACCGAATAGCAGGAGAGCAGAGGGAGATTGGAGCAGAGGGAGACTGGAGCAGAATAGCAAGAGGAGCGGATAGCACTGGAGAGTAGAGACAAGGGAAGCTATAAGACAGGGTTCAAGGCAGAACAGTAACAAACAAGGGAAAGTTGTGCACAACTTTCCCTTGTTTGTTATAGTTCTTCAAGGCAGAACAGGACAGGAAGCAGGAACAGGAAAGGCAGGTACAAGATGAAGTCAGGGAAAGGTACAAGGTGGAATAGGAAATGAGAACAGGCAAGGGTCAGCTCAAGGTCAAGGCTGGGAAGGAAAATATTGGGTAAAGCAAGATAAGACAAGATAGACAAGGACAGGCAGACCAAGGCAAGGAAGAATAACAAGGGAAAAGGGCAAGAGCTTGAACAACCTAGTTAGGGGCACTGGCACAGTATTAGGGAGACAATGTAATGCTCCGGCAAGGAGTGTTCTAAGGGCTGCCCTGATTGTCCTGATTGGCTGATTGCAACTACTCAGGCAGCAGCTGGGCTGGGGCTATAGAGGCCACACAAGCTGCAGCTGGGCTGGGGCTGTAGAGGCCAGGTAACATATAGCGAGCAACCCTACAGGCTGCTCACCTTGCCAAATGGCTTAGGCAACAAGCCAGAAACCCAAAGGTCCTTGGCTCAAATCCCAGCAATACCTGACAAGCTGTACATTGCAGAAAAAGTCAGGGTCACCATAGCTTGACATAGGACTACTTAGCAGAGTGGAAAACATGATGGGCAGCCTAGCACCCTTTCCTTTTACTAAATAAATGTGCACCAGATGCCTAACCCTCTGTCAGTCTTCATTTATTAATACAATGCTTATGTTTTAACATAGTCATAATGTAACATTTGCAATAACAGGTAGTAATCACTGTACAAAACGTAAGCCTTAGAATGTAATCATTCTTACCTCTTGCATCAATCTTCTTTCATGTAATTTGTATTATATGCAATTTGTATGTGTAGTTATACATGCCTTGCTGTTAGCTCTATAAATAAACAAATTAAAGTAAGAATTTATTTTCACAACTGTACTAGTTGATCTGATTTTTGTGTGAGAACAACTCTCAAAATAAAGAAAGTTCTGAATAAATGGTCATTGTGCACTTATGGGACGCAATAAAAACCCTGCTCCCTGACGCATTCCTCTCTTAGACCCTACACAATTATTAAAATTTTTGCTTTTACATTCCTTGCCTTGTTTCTTCTTCCGTACCATACCTTTTGCTCAACTTCCACTATTCCTTTGTGTCTCCTCCACAACCTCATCATTATGCTTTATATTCTGCACAAGTTCTTTCCCCTACAAAAAGTAAGTGACAAAACTTCCTAGCACTGCTCAGCTCAGTAAGCAGACAGTGGAATGGAGACTGGGGAAGAGATGTCTCCATGCTGTTTAATGTGGGTGAAATGTCCTGCTACAATAGACAATAGTAATTATCCCACTTCTAGGGCCAATAGATTGACTCCCATTCTTGGTTCCCTGATACAACAGTTAAGAAACCCATTAGCCAAGAGCTTTTGTATGAAATACCAACAGATGCATGTCAGAACACCACAATGTTTTGGGGTGCCTCCCTGTATACCAAACTGTTGTTTTAACAGCAACCTAATAAATGGCAAAACCAACTTCCATAAGACAAACTGGGGCAACAGGCAAACTAGTGGAGTCAGCTATCAGCCAGCAGTCAAAAGCAGTCAGTAAATAAGGGGATGTTTGGCCCTATGAGCTTTGCATTTGTCATTGGCAAATCTGCTCCTCAGCTTCTCTATAATACTCAGACTGTGTACCCACTCTGTTAGAACCCACTGGTTTTTTAGGTTTTTTAGGCATGCAAAGGTGGGCACACAGTGGAAAGGCGAAATTGAAATTGAAGAACCTGTATAAAAAAGAAATTGGATGGCACCAAAATTCCTTTTTTCTTGAGCAACCCAGTGCTGGAAAAGAAGTCCTATGTTTACATTTGAACTGTAGAGATGTCAGATCTTATTAATGTATTTTTGAACTACCAAGTATGTTTTAAAGTGCTGTTTCCAAGAAATGCAACCATATTTGTTTTTTGAATGCCAGTTTGTTTATTTGCACTATACTAATCACTCAAGAAAAATGTCTGATTAAGCTTAATGAAGCTAGTTTTCTCAAAGAAGTAGGCTGTTTTTTAATTGCAACTTGAGGGATAACGAACACAAAAACAGATGTTTAACCTATTTAAGGTTAAAATGGCTGTAAAACAGGAAACTTTGTTCAATGGACTGTACATATCTGCCAGCAGTTATGTAAGGTTTTTGGGAGCTGTGGTTTAACATAAATGTATACTGGGACTTTTACTGGAAAAACCTGACATTTTGCAAGCAAAACAAATTCAGTTTATTGTTGTACCTGTATATAATCATTATCAACAGATTGTAAGTAATCATCTAATATGTAGTTCATTACATAAAAATGGCAATGGTTTTAGATTCACTGTTCTTGTAAATATACTTGCTATTGCATTACTTGTCTGTCCTTTCTCTGCTCTGCTGGTTCTGACTCTTGAAAGAAAGTAACAGAAAGTAATTGGACTATTATGCATGATTTTTAGGTAGATCCTGGTGTGGGAGCCCTGAAATTAACTCTATGGTTCCTTTACATTTGTTGAAACATTGGTGTGAGATTTATCTAAAAAGACTGGGCAGGCACAATGGCACTTGGCACAAATATGGGGTTGGTGATGACTGCACCCATGTTTGTACAACCAAAGCTGAGGCTTTGCTAGTAGATGAGCACTATTGTTTTAAGACTCCACCCTGCAGAACCCGCAGTGCAGAAAGGAATAAACAAATACTGTTTTCAATAGCAATTACACGTTTTGTTATTTTGCAAAAGATGGGTGGGGTTCCCCTTTAACTTTTTCTGTATCTTAACATAATCAGTCAGAATCCCTCAACTTAGTGAGGTGATGTATCCCTGTTATATACAGTATCATCCCTATAGTGCCCTTGGTGGTCATATTATCATAAAACTGGGAGAATGCTAGCAATCCAAGCAATCATTTCAAAAAGTACTTTAGTAATGTGCCAGGCCTGTTTGTGTCATGGTACAGAACACTTGAAAATAGTATATATGTGGCCATTAAAACGATTCCAATTTGGACATGTAGATACTGTCATGGGGAAAAAATTCAAACACATCAGTCAATAGTGCTGCTCCAGCAGAATTCTGAGCTGAAATCCATTTCTCAAAAGAGCAAACTGATTTTTTTATATTTCATTTTGAAACCTGACATGGGGCTAGACATATTGTCAGTTTCCCAGCTGCCCCCAGTCATGTGACTTGTGCTCTGATAAACTTCAGTCACTCTTTACTGCTGTACTGCAAGTTGGAGTGATATCACTAGGGATGTAGCGAACTGCCGATTTGGTGTTCGCGAACGCCGTTCGCGAACACCGGCAAAAAATGCGAACGTTCGCGAACAGTTTGCGAACAGTTCGCGAACTTCGAACACCCGCTAAAATCGTTCGATTCGAACGTTCGAAGGATTTTTCATTCGAATCGAAAGTTCGAAGGATTTTAATCGTTCGATCGAAGGATTTTCATTCGAATCGAACGTTCGAAGGATTTTAATCGTTCGAACGAATGGAAATCGTTCGAACGAATGGAAATCGTTTGAATGAATGGAAATCGTTCGATTTTAGCGGTCGAATGGTCGAATGGTCGAATGATTTGTATTCGAATCGAACACGAACTCAAAATGCGAACGTTCCCAAACGTTCGCGAACATTAGGCGGACGCGAACGGTCAAAGTTCGCGCGAACAAGTTCGCCGGCGAACAGTTCGCTACATGCCTAGATATCACCCCCGCCTAACAACAGAACAATGAGAAGGTAACCAGATATCAGCTCCCTACCACAAAATAACAGCTGCCTGGTAGATCTAAGAACAACACTCAATAGTAAAATCCAGGTCCCGCTGAGACACATTCAGTTACATTGAGTTGGAGAAACAACAGCCTGCCAGAAAGCAAGTTCCATCCTAAAGTGCTGGCTCTGTCTGAAAGCACATGGCCAAGCAAAATGACCTGAGATGGCTGCCTACACACCAATATTATAAATTAAAAAAACAATACACTTGCTGGTTCAGGAATGACATTTTACATGGTAGAGTGAATTATTTGCAGTGTAAAAAGTGCAATTTAGAAATAAAAATGACACCATAAAAATCATGACAAAATCCTTTTAAGAGGAATTCTGTTCTAATGCTAATTCTAATGCTGTCCATGCATGGCCCAAATGGCCCCTTGGTGAGACAGTCTGATGACTGTTTAATTGCAAACTCTTGGAGTTTTGGGAGTTTAATTGACCCCATTAAAGCTTTTATTTTGGTTACTGCTCAGCCTGTTATTTTGTTTTGGCCAGTCCAGTTTGGAGCATGAAGTATGACGTAGTAAAATAATTACTGAGTAGATATCAATCAATTGCCATGCTGTCCAGTTGGAAATGACAAAACAAAAGATCTGTGCATGTGTGGCTCACAAAACACATTCCCCACTATCTGGGCAGCTACAGACAGAATGTGGGTTTCTTATGAGTGTGTTTTTATTGGGTTGCTTTATTAGTTAGGTTTTTTTGCTGACTTGAAAAAACATGTTTTCATGGATAATAATGTTAATTTAAGATTACATTTCATTGTATTTCCTGTTTATATACAGTTTTGGAAACACTCTTGTATTAAATAGAAAGTATGCCTATGTAAACAACGCTGGATACCTTGAGATTTGCAAATGATTTGTCAGAGCACACAGTGGCATGATCTCATTCCATGGACGAAACATACTTGTTTGACATAAAAAGAAACTTTGCAAATAAATAGTGCTACACAGACCTGACAGTCCATCGTTCAGTAGTTTACAGTATGACACATTTTCCCGGAAATATAGCGGTGAACGTTGTCTAAAACATATTTTTTTTTCTTTTCAACACCTTATTGAAGCTTTAAATTATGCTTTAACTCTAGGAAGTCACTTATTAAGAATAAACACCAGGCATGCCAAGCTAAGCCCTTGCTCTTGGAAAATTTCCAAATGAATATTCAGGGCCTAGTCTATGTCTTTCTCCTAGGTTAGTACATGCCTGGAATGTTAGCAAGCTATCCAATTGAAAAAAATGCCCACAACAGTCTTAATGTTGATCACATTAATGCATTTGAGTGGGTATAGAGTGCAAATGATTGAAAGTGCTTCCAGATCTTGGTGGCTGGGGACAAAGCAGGCTCTGTTCTCTGATCTGATGGTCATTTTATTCAGGAGAGGATGTGGTGCAGGAAAGGGAACAGTGCCAATCACTCTCTAATGCTTCCAAACAGGACCTAGGCCTAGCTCTTTGGATACTGATGAGTGGGAAATGAAACACAGATGGGTCAGATGGGTAAGGAGAAGGGGATTACAGGTCAGGGCAAAGAGTTGGAATAAATTAAGTGCTTATGAGGTACAGAATGGTACATTGTTAAAGTGAATGGACAGTGAAAAACAATTTCAGCTTTGTCACACACAGTGGGCAGCAAAACCTCCCTCTTCTCAGACAACTGTAGTCCATCACATCACCATTATTTCATGCTGAATGTATGAATTACTATTTAAAATTCAAGCACTTCAAGCCCAACACATTCTGAAGGCAACGTTCCAGAAAACACTTTGGAATACATTTGCTAAAAGCAGCATTGTTTTTCGCAAAAGACTTGATTGGCTTTTTGGTTACCTTGGTAGCCTTAAAGGAATGTGGCTACCATAACCTGTAGAGTGATCATAATGTATTCATAAGGTCACTTTAGTAGAACAGAATGATAGCATTTCACTTGGGGCGCTTTGTTGCACACGAACAAGAACATGCACGCTTGAAAATGAAGGTTGTCTATAAATTATAATAGAGTTGCTTGTTTTTTTATTCATTTTGGTTTTTATTTTTTAAGGTGATTAGTTACCTTCCTGCAAAATTAATAACAACAGATGTATATTTTCATTTTCATAGACTACATTGCTTTTGAGAATAAGATTTAATTAAAATTAAATAGTATACAAATTATACAATAAAAGTGTCCTTGGGCTGTTCTGTATGGCTCACATTGCACAGCAGAATAGAGTTAAAGGGATACTGTCATGGGAAAAAAAAAATTTCTGCAATGAAATCCATTTCTCAAAAGAGCAAACAGATTTTTTTATATTCAATTTTGAAATCTTACATGAGGCTAGACATTTTGTCAATTTCCAGCTGCCCCTGGTCATGTGACTTGTGCCTGCACTTTAGGAGAGAAATGCTTTCTGGCAGGCTGCTGTTTTTCCTTCTCAATGTAACTGAATGTGTCTTAGTGAGACATGGGTTTTTACTATTGAGTGTTGTTCTTAGATCTACCAGGCAGCTGTTATCTTGTGTAAGGGAGCAGCTATCTGATTACCTTCACATTGTTCTTTTGTTTGGCTGCTGGGGGGGAAAAGGGAGGGGGGTGATATCACTCCAACTTGCAGTACAGCAGTAAAGAGTGATTGAAGTTTATCAGAGCACAAGCCACATGACTTGGGGCAGCTGGGAAATTGACAATATGTCTAGCCCCATGTCAGATTTCAAAATTGAATATAAAAAAATCTGTTTGCTCTTTTGAGAAATGGATTGCAGTGCAGAATTCTGCTGGAGCAGCACTATTAACTGATTCATTTTGAAAAAAAAACTTTTTTCCATGACAGTATCCCTTTAAGCTATACAATGCAATGCTTTTGACTTTTTTTCTCACTGGCATCAAAATCTACCAATGGAATAAACACTCTGACACTTGCCTAAGTAAAGTCCAGATATACTTTATGGCTCTCTACCCTTCTTGTACAAAATGAAAATGTTGATGCCATGATTTGTTTTTAAGTTTTGCTGCTGCACCCAAACTTGTCTGTCTAAATGATAGATATGGGGCAGGAGGGGGGATGCCTATGTGCCTCTTATCCCACATAAATAAATACAGTGCTGCAAAAACAGGCAGAGCTATATTTGAAGTGCCTGTTGCAGGTCTCTGTGCTTTATAGAGACTTGCAGTAATTCAAGAAGTAAGGAAGAAGTATGCAAAGTGCAAAAAATTTTGCATGGTACCCCATTTTTACACTTTGCAAATAGCCTTCCTATCCTTAAATTACCTTTAGTCTATTAGTAAGCCCTGATTGACCTGACTGAGTCAGATTTACCCCGTGATATCCACCCATTTGCAGAACTCGTTGCACATAAGGCCTAGTTGCAGTTACCAAGTAGTGAATAATTGTGGATCACTTCATATTTACACATACAGGAGAGCAACTCAGCAATGGTGAGGTGTTACCCAACCCCATTGGGATTTTTAAACTTGCTTGATAGATATCTGGCTAATCCCTGGCCAGATATCAGTCAGAGAGACAGTCCTTCTGGCCATATATATGGACAAATATATCCTTCAGCAGCTAATGTCATCCCATGTATGGCTACTGTAACTATAATGCTGTCTGCTTCTAAATAAATGATACTTCCCATATATGAATAACAGATATCGCTGTATTATTTTATATTCTTATATTGTATGTTGAAAAATTAAGAATAGGTTTGATATACTTTAACAAAAAAAATGCAGATACTAATTAAATGGTTTAAGCATAATTGCAATGTAACAAAATGACATTTAAATTACGAACACGGCATGCCTTATACAACATATTTTCTAGTCTATTTTCCATTCTTGCTAAGTATATAAAACATTGGGGTGACTGCCATGGACATAGATCATTTATATGTGCTACAATTAAACCTTTTGTTTTTCCTGCTTGATTATACTAGAACAATCAGAGCAGAGAATTTGTCCTCTACAGACTGTATGTGGCCCAATTAGAGAAACCTTCTGCCTCACCTAATTTCCGATTAGTACATTTTTGTATGAAAATGCTCAATTATCAATGGTAGTTACAGTCCCCTTTGCTCATTACGAACAACATTAGACAATAAAGCAAATGTAAAGTTCTACAAACAGCGAATGTAGCAATTGCCTTGCTAAAATTAACAGCACTTCATCCCTAAGATTAATTTAAGAAAAAAGCTAAAACATTTCCCCTAATAAATTTCTTCATGCTGATCTCAGATATAACATCAGGGGAAAACTTAGCCTCCCCATATAAGTGGATAAACATATGGAAATATTTATAGAGGGAAGAAATAACCATCAGAGATCCATTTATTGTCATCAGGAGAAGGTTATGCCCCCTCCAGAAAAAAAACTGCAAAAAGCTGTGTTGCAAATACTTGGTACGATCACTGATGTTTGTTTTTGATCATAGTCCCCTCAAATACATTTTTATGGTTCATAAACTGTCTAAGAGATGTCTATTATATCATAATATTTTTGTACTGTACACTGAGTTCAGGAGATTGGAAAATAAAGGCGTCCTTTTTTTAGGGCAGAAGCAAGGTAAACATTCTAAATGACCCCTACTGGCCCCATATGACTTAATTGAAAACAGTTATTGTCTCTATTTATCTCTGTTAACACTGGAGCTCATTTAAGTCAAAGCCATGTGAGGTACTAAGTTGACACAGGGTGCCTCTTAACTCCACCTGCTTGAAGCACATAGTAAGGATAATTAAGCCTTTTGAAAAATGCTAAAAACTGGTCCAAACAGCATCCTATTTAACATGGCCAGCATTAGTTATGAGCTTGCTACATAAGAGTTCTGGGGGGCAGGCAAGCCTTGCATCAAACAGAGGCATGAGGGTTGGTGGGGGCTAAGTCTAGCCCTAGGCTATGATCATCTTATGAGCACCCATCTGTTTCATGTACATTAAGGGGATTATTTACTAAAATCGGAATTTATCTAATAATTAAAATAAAAAAAGCTCAAACAAACTTCAATGCCCAATTTTGCCTTATTTATTAATAAAACAACTCAAATAAATGGGATGGGGGAAAAACTGATAAAATCAAGCAAAAACATGATTTTTATCCAGAATGCTCAATTTTTTAGGGGTTTGCCAGAAACCCTGAATTTATAGGTTGATCAGGCTAAACCCAGTGCAAACCACTATATCTTCATATCAGGATAGGGACATCTCCCATTGACTAAAGGTCCCTATAGACGCCAAGATTTGTCTTGGTGAATGATTGATTTTAGTGCAATCCTGCCAATCCGTCAAATCCGTCAGTTAGTGGGAATCGAATGATCATGCATGTAGCGATTTTTCGTCCAATATCTGTCAGAAAATTGATCGGCCAGGTTAAAAACTTTTCATCGGTCACAGTGAAAATCTATCTATTGTCCAATTGTTTGCCAGGCCAAGCAGGCAGCTACCCTCAGTTTTCCTGGCTTCAACTAGACAATATCGCTTGAGATGGTCTTTTCAGTTGATGGACAAATCGTAAATTTAAACGATCGTTTCAAGATAATCGTGATCTCACGATAACGAAAAGATCTTTTTAAAATCTTTACATCTATGGACAGCCCTCGACAGGTCTGAGATGGTGGATTTTCATATTTGGGCTTTTTACAGCATCAGGGTATAATAAATCTCGAAAAATTTAGATTTTTTTTTTTCACCAAAAAATCTAGTTTTTGCTCCAAAAATCCCAAACAGATACATTTGAGTTTAGTAAATAACCCCTAAGACATGAGTATACTCATGCTGAAATTTCTGCTGCCTCTGGTGATAGCCTCATTAGGGAACACTGCAGGGCACAGAGACTTTCATGTAGCACCTAACCATTGCTCCAAACCAAATTCTCTTGACTGGTCCCCACCTCACTCCTCTCAACTTTAAGACGCTTGTATTCTTAATCACTTTTTAAAGACAGATTAACATTTCCCTTTAGTTTCAAATGCGCCTTGTGTCCAGGAAGAGCTAAAAGATTCCATCTCTGTTAATCAAGCTTTGCAATCAGATAATAGGTGTTTCAAAACAGAGGCAACTGGAATGCTATCTGTATGCTTTCAGAGATAAGGTAACCCCCTTTCTAAAGAAAAAATGGGTGGGAGCTAATCTCAATCAATTAATTACACAAGATCTTGACACTTATAACATTGAGCTTCTTAAATACGTAGAAAGATATAAAGTACTTTAAAGATATATTGTTTACGCCTTTCATAAATAGCCAAAAAGTTGCCCTGCTCATCCTATTGTTTGGATAGAGAGAACTAGCACTCTTGTCCAAGACACAAGATAAACATTTAGGAGGCTATTTACTAAACTCCGCTCAGGCTTTTTGGGCCAAAACTCGAATTGTTCGGGTTTTTTTTAATAAAGCCCAATGCAGCAAAAAGGCTGAATCCGAAAATCCGCCATCTCAGACCTGCCGAGGTTGTGTATAAGTTAATGGCAGAGGCCCCTATTCTATTTTGACGTTTCTGTGGTCTGTGCTTGAATTAGCCCAAAAATCCAGCCTTTTCTGGCTTTTCGGCCAAAAATCTGGAAAAAACTCAAAAAAAAATCATACAATTCAGGTTTTCGCTTGATTTTATTTTTTTTACCCAGACAATTAAATCTGGCTTTTTTTAATACTAAATAAGGTCAAATTGGGTATTAAAGTTTGGTCCTGGTTTTTTTTATTCAAAAAATTAGATAAATTCAGATTTTAGTAAATAACCCTCTCAGGCCCGGACACACATTCGGATATTTGCAGCATTTTCAGCGCAGTCTGCATCCTGAGCTGAACAAATACAAGAGGTCCTCTGCACTCAACCCATTAACAATATATTTAGGACAGAGACATTTTGTACATACTGCTACTGAAAAATGCCTTACCCCCTAAACAAAACAGGGACTGTTCAAGCGGTTGAATTCTTAATGAATCAGATGAGGATTGAGCATGGGACTGGCCAGATATGGGATGACTTTGACGTAGTTGGCCAGCTTAAATATATAATATATGGACAAATAATCCCTGTTTTGTTTAGGGGGTAAGGAATTTTTCAGTAGCAGTATGCACAAAATGTCTCTGTCTTAAATATATTGTTAATGGGTTGAGTGCAGAGGACCTCTTGTATCTGCTATAATGTCCTCTAATGTACTTGAGTAATCATGTTCCCTCTTGAGAGAAAACAACCCCAACTTAAATAGTCTTCCCTCGTGGTTTAATTTTCCCATTCCCTTTACCAGTCTGTGAGTAACATTTTCCATTTTTGGAAATATCAGAACCAAATGCTGGTGTAAAATACAGGAAAACATTATATAAAATCAAGGAAAAGTACCATTTGAAATGCATTACAAAAAAAAGGAGTTTTAAAATACTGGCTCTCCTTATCTCCCCATTCACAGAGCAGCGCATGATACGAGCTGCTATTCTAAAACAGTAGTCACACTTCAGTCCAGGGTCGGACTGGGGGGCTTGGGGCCCACCGGGGCGACTGGCCCTGGGCCCCCTTCCCCTTTATGTGTGTATGCGCGTCAGTGCGCAGCGCAATGCTAGTGCGCATGTGTGTGACGCACCGCTAGTGCGCACGCGCAAAATTTGATTTTACCGCGACCCCCGACAAAGAGGGGTCATGCCACTGAGTAGCGGATCTGGGCTGGTGGGGCCCACAAGTGCCTGGGGCCCACCGGGTTTTTTCCTGGTGTCCCGCCAGGCCAGTCCAACACTGCTTTAGTCTCTTCCTGACTGCAGAGATTGTGCAGAACATTCAGACTGTAAGCTGGCCATAGACGTGCAGATTTATCCTTATGTCCGATGTACAATTGTTCATTGCAATCTCCTGACCTACCACTAACCATTCAGATAAAATAAAATAATAAAAAGAACTTTATCGACAGACAGCATTCATACGAAATTTTTATCCTACAAATAGTAGTGACAGTCACCCATTGATATTGTCAGACAATACATGCACAGATATTATCGCCAGCTGACAGAAATCTTATAACCTGGCCGATCGACTGACAGACTGATCGCTATGGTAGGAAAAATGTCGGGACAATCCACACATGGTCTGAAAATCATACAAACCTTATTTTCCTACAACATTATCTTTGCGTCTATGGCCATGTGCATTTCGTGTCCGCACTGCATGTAATATGGGCAGGAAGGGAACAGGTCCTGCACATGCACATTAGCTGCTTGATGGCATACTCACTTCAATGTGCAATTGCCATGAATGCAAGTGCTAGGTAAGTATGTGCTAACGGGGGTGATGTTGTGCCCCATAATACTATTGCACTTGTGTGCACATCTTAAGTAAAGAAGCCCCCTTTCTCTGCATTCTCTTGCCTTTTACACAGATCTGTTTCTGTCCTTAAGTAGAGGAAATGAGCCCCACGATATCGTAGTTTATACTACAGTAAATTAATATATGAAAAATTAACACTATTCCTTAAAGGAATTGTTCAGTGTAAAAATAAAAACTGGGTAAATAGATAGGCTGTGCAAAATAAAAAATGTTTATAATATAGTTAGTTATCCAAAAACGTAATGTATAAAGGCTGGAGTGATTTGATGTATAACATGTCAGTCAGAACACTACTTCCTGCTTTGCAGCTCTCTTGGTTTACACTGACTGGTTACCCTGGTTACCAGACAGTAACCAATCAGAAACTTGAGGGGGGTCACATGGGTCATATCTGAACAGAAATATACCATGTGGCCCCCCTTCAAGTCGCTGACTAGTTATAGAGCTGAAAAGCAGGAAGTAGTGTTCTGGCTACAGTATTAGACATCCAGTCACTCCAGCCTCTATATATATATATATATATATATATATATTAAATTTTTTGCTAACTAACTATATCAAAAACATTTTTTATTTTGCACAGCCTATTTATTTACCCAGTTTTTATTTTTACACTGAACTGTTCCTTGGTGGCGCACGTGGAGATTAGCCGCCAATTGACAAATCTTCGCTACTGCGGCTGACTAATCTCACCGAAATGCCTTTCCGTCGGCAAGAATACGAATAGCCGGCAGCATGGCATACATATCACTTTGTTTTTAGGCGCCATTTGTTGCCTTATGAAAAACTTCGAAAAATTCATGAATGAAGAATGCGAATTGCCTGCGGGAAGGCATTTCAGGGAGATTAGTCTCTCCATGCACCACCACCATAAAGAGTGTATCATTGTTTTTAGTAAAAGCCTTCTACTAAGCACATGACTCAGCCAGTGTGCCTTCAACATGAGCAAAGTGATCTGGCAATTAGATTGCACATAGATATTAAAGACCTGTCCTCCAGTCAGCATGATATGGGTGTGTAGTTTACATATGCAAGTATACTTTGTAGATAAAGACAAAAATGTTATTATTCTAATTTAATTGCAAACCACACCTAAAAAACGAAAAATCAAACTTATTTTGTGGAATTGTATAATAAAATCCACGTACACATTTCATTAGCTATCTAGTTGATGTGTGATGTCACCATCTGCCTGTTGCTGTGTGTTTCTGGTCTACAGCTGAAAATGCATTATCCTGAAGTTGTATCTGGTTTGATTTGCCGGCAGCCAAATCCTGTTGATCTTGTTCCGTTTTAGCCCTGTGTGCTCACAGTTCAAAGAACAGGGAGGGCTGCAAAGAAATGACTGCCATGTTGTTCAATGGACCACAGTGAGCAATATGCAGGATTATAATTAAGAACACATTAAGGGAAACAGTTGAATGGAGATAAGCTGTTTGACTGCATGCACTTTTTTGATGAGGATTTAGTGCCAATCCCAGAATAAAAAGATTAGATGTTTGTTAGCAGCCACTTTGATCTTGTGGCAGAACATGTGGTAATGTGGTAAAGCATATTTGACTCAAATGAAAAGCATCCTCAGATAGAAATAACATAAATCTTCTAGATCTATTAGCAGAATTTCCTTTGCGTTCTTCCGTTGTCTTTTTATTATTATATTTAGTGAATTATTGTGATAGATGACTTGTTCATTTGAATTTAAAATGGTGATAATCTGTGTTGTACCAATGACCATATAATTTAATTATGTGTGTTGGAAGGTTAAAGTATGCTTATTTCTCTAATTTTTCATAGATGATTTTTATTTTATTAAAATACTGCACATATCTATCTAGATATATATATATATATATATATATATATATATATATATATATATATAATTTTTTTAATTTTCAAATTCAATTACAACCAGGGCATTATCTGCAAGGATTTTGCATGTTCTTCCTTTGTGAGTTTTCTTTGGATGCTTTGGTTTCCTCCCACACCCCAAAAACATACAGGCATGTTAACTGGCTACTGATGAGACTGACCCTAGTGTGTGTGAATCTAATAGGGACCTTAGACTGTAAGCTCCACCAAGGCAGGCATTAACGTGAACAATCTCTCTGCAAAATAAAGGGATGCATAAATATTTTGGCGATTTCGCCAAACGAGCGGATCTCTCCCCGATATGATCACTTTAGGGTGGGTGGTATCAGGCTGATCCGGTCGTGGACCCTAGGGCCCAACAATTGGATCATAATGCAGGAGCAATAATGCAGGCAATACAAGTGGTAGGATTGCGGGATCCGGATCAACGAATAGATGCGGTCCTGTCTGTCGTCAGCTTTTACCGGCCCATGTATGGCCACCTTTACTCTATCCCACCAGGCTCAAGCAAAATAACTCACTTCCATTTTCCTTCTTCCCCTTGCCTTTTCTTAGTCTCTGAGCTTTTCCCAAGGATACCACTGCACATTGTCACACTCTATTTTCACATTCCCAAAGCAAAAATTGTCACTCCATTCCTCTGTCTCATTATCCCTCTGGTCTCCACATTCTATGTGTCCTTTCTCCATACTTACCATTTAAAATGTTCTATTCTGTCAGAAGCCCTATGACCCTACATACTATAAATACCAAACATATGCGCTCCTATCTTCTTTACTATAACATATATACTTGACAGCACTTCCCATCTAGACCTCTAATGTACAACTAGACTCTTTTGTCCTACCTGCCCTCAAACATAGACCACTTCTTCCTCTATATAACATACCACATATCACTTATTTCTCAACTACTCTTCTTGATACTAATTCCAGTTACTTTCTAAACCTTTTCTCAAAAAGGGATTGCAATCTCAACCTGGCAATTATAGGCCTGTACGTTTGACACCTCTTGTGGGAAAGATATTGGATTTTTATTGTTAAAGGATCACATATAAGATTATATTCTGGAGAATGGCATTATAGTGAATAATCAGCATATCTTTATGAATGATCCAATTGCCCTGTTGGAGTCTATGCAATGTTTTCACCCCTCTGAGGCAAATTGGAGAAGCTTCAGATGGGTTTTTTTCACCTTCCTCTGGATCAGCTACTAATTAGGCAGGTTTCACTCATATAAAAAGGTTACATTTAATGAACATAATAAGATCTACTTATAAGTTGGTCTTATTTTGCCTTTTTCCATTTTTAATACATTTTTATTCACCATCGCAATGAATGAGATGCGGGTCATTTGGTTAAAATAATTCACTGAAGAAATATTCCAATATAATACAGATATGTGATCTGTTATCCAGAATGCTTGGGACCACATGCTTTCCAGATAATGGATCTTTTTGTAATTTGGATCTTCATACTTTAAGTCTACTAGAAAATCATGTAAACATTAAATAAACCCAATAGGCTAGTTTTGCTTCCTATGAGGATTAATTATAGCATAGTTTGGATAAAGTACAAGGTACTGTTTTATTATTATTATGGATAAAATTTGGATTATTTGGATAAAATGGAGTCTATAGGAGATGGCCTTTGCATAATTAGGAGCTTTTTGGATAATGGGTTTCTGGATAATGGATCCCATACCTGTATAACACAAAAGCACATTATAGTGGAAAAATTGGGCAGAAAAATGAGTATTGAAATCTCAGCCATGTGAAGGATAAAGTGAAGGCAGAGATGATATTGTTCTTTACTCCTGCAGATTTATTCTGTACCCTTGTCTGCCCTATCTCAAATTATTGTAAAATCTCTTTTTGTTTATAAAAAAAAGATTGTTATATGCTATGTCAGTCATTGAAGTAATGATGATGATGAATTATTTTCCTCAGTAAACCCTAAGGAAAAATGAATGGCCAAGGTCTGGCAAAGATGCAGATCCACCCTCTTATCGTTATGAAGTCCTTAGCAGACCCTGGAATAACTCCAAAAACAAACTCTAAAACTGAGTCTAATTAAGTACCAAGGCCCTAGATTACTCCAAGGATGTTTAGAGATATATTTGCCAGTTGTTTTATTTCAAACATTTTGGACAACAATATTATTAGAAGGATATTACAAAGTTTAAAACAGTACTAATCACTTTGACTTGATGAACCAGAAAAAGATTTACTTTAAGGTTATGTTAAAGTAAGGGGGTTTTGTAGGCATCATCTGCAGGTGTGAAAAAGTAACACAGTGTTGAACCTCTTATGGAGTTCAAGAGCATTAAAATACCATATTTACAAGTGTTGCTTGTCTGCATATTTGTTTATATTTATATGAGTGGGGGGAACCATAGTTGTTCTGCTTTCTGGCAGAGAGAAGCTAACACAGTTACGATTTTATAAATATGTGTTAATTATAACAATAATATAACTAGAGCAATGTCCCCTCATGTCTAAAAGTATGTACAGGTAAAGGATCTATTATTCAGAATGCTTGGGACCTGGGATAAGAAATCTTTCCATACATTGGAAATATCTCCATACTTTAAAGGAGAACTAAACCCCCAAACTAAGGAAAACCCCTACCTTCCATAGTCCCCCCCTCCCTGTTCCCCCCCACACACACACACACACACAGGTATTAATATCTGTAAATGCCCCTAAGTTCTTTAATAACCCCTCGAAGCAGAGTCAGCACATCGGAGCTCACGGGCGCCATCTTCACCACTTCGGGAATCTTCGGGTTGTGCAGTTGTTTGGGACCAGCAAACTGCTACAACTGTGCATGCGCCCATAAGCCACTTAATGAAGATTCCCGAAGTGCTGAAGATGGTGCCGGTGAGCTCCACTGGGCTGACTCTGCAATGAGGGGTAATTAAAGACTATGGGCCATTTACAGGTATTAACACCTATGCGGGGGGCAGGGAGGGGGGACTATGGAAGTTAGGGGTTTTCATTATTTGGGGGTTTAGTTCTCCTTTAAGTTTGCTAAAAAATATTAAATGAACCAAATATATTTTTTGCCACAAATATGGATTCATGCAGCTTCTCACTTCCATGCCAGTTCATTCCTTTGGTACACATTCTCCTTAAAGAAGGAAAACTACTGAGGCAGATTATTATAGATTAGACACAATATTTCAAGATAGAAAATTATATTTATTCTGTAGAATGGTTTATCATACCAGAGTATAATTAGGTTAATTAGGATAGCAGCTGCCATATTAGCTTGGTGTGACATCACTTCCTGACTGAGTCTCTCCCTGCTCATTCATATCTTTGGGCTCAAATTACAGCAGGTAGGGGAGGAGAGGGAGAGGAGAAAACTGAGCATGCTTAACCATGCCCTGGAGGTTTACGCTGAAAGAAGGAAGTCTGATACAGAAGCCCATGTGTACACAATAGAAGGAAAGAAATGTGATGTTTCTTTTGATAGAGGACTCAGAGCAGCATTACTTTGAGGGTTTACTGGTGTATTTATATAGACCTTTCTGATAAAGCTTACTTAGTTTTAACCTTAACTTCTCCTTTAAAGGAACAGTAACATAAAAAAATAAGTGTTTTAAAGTAATAAAATATAATGCAGTGTTGCCTTGCACTGGTAAAACTGCTGTGTTTGCTTCAGAAACACTACTATTGTTTATATAAATAAGCTGCTGTGTAGCAATGGAGGCAGCCATTCAAATGAGAAAATGCTCAGGTTACACAGAAGATAGCAGATAAGCTCTGTAGAACATAATGGTGCTATCTGTTATTCACTAATCTGTGCCATATAGCCATTTTTCAATTTCTGCCATTGCTACACATCAGCTTGTTTATATGAACTACAGTAGTGTTTCTGAAGCAAACAGATCAGTTTTATATATGTATATATGTTATATATATGTTTATATGTATATGATATTAAATTTTTTGGTGTTACTGTTCCTTTAAGGACAATACTCATTTATCAGAACTCTTGCAAGCTTTTAGTGTGACAGGCAAGTCTGGAACTAGGGGTAGGCAGAGTAGGCAAGTGCCTAGGGCGCAAAGCTGGCGGGGCGCCAGGCACATACCTTCTCTGTCGCCTACCCCGCACCCGATCCAGATCTCCCCAACTATTGCTGCATTTACTCCATCCTATGCACTCCTGCGCATGTGCACGCTCCGAGCATGCTCCGTTTTTACTAATTGTGTGTACGAGATCGCTCCATTTCACGCACAAACACTAATCAAGAGCGCCAATTCACCTTCGCAGGGGGCGCTGGGCCACACAGGTTGCCTAGGGCGCCTGGCTGCCCTGGCCCGGCTCTGGTGACTGGACTGACCTCCACAGTACCAAACTGCTCCGAAGGGTCTATTCTGACAGGGCCCTCTGTATAGCACACAAGATCAGCAACTGAATCACTTTATTTAGCCGGGTAACTAAGGATATCACAAAATGAAACACAGTGTAGTACGATTAGGTTAAAATTTATACCAGGGAGCTCCCTATTGATCCTCATATTGTCCAACAAGGGGTACATTATATATTGATATCTATATCATCTTTCTTATCTTAGATATATATATATATGTGTGTGTAGAAAAGCTAATAAAAGATGAGTAGAGGAGGGGATATTATGCATTCTAATATCATCCTTTTATCAAACAGTAATAGAAATATATTATAGCTGGAGCCAGGATCCTTTGTTAGGCTACTCATGAAAAGAGCTTCTGATCATAGGCCTGAAAAAATCATTGGAACAAACGTGTTTAATTTGTTGGACTGAGATTTGTCTGATCTCTAAACTCTAATCCCTAGATTCTTCCTTTACATGTGCTTTTCTATTCTAATAGGAATACTTCTTTCCCACAAAGCACAGTTTGTACTAGAACACTTTCATATCCCCTGTTTGAGAAAAATTCTTGGCATTAAACACGGGGCATAAAAGTGATATGAATATAAGTGATATGACACCAAGCATAAAAAGCTTTATAATAAAAGTCCTTTCCAAATTTAAAATGAAACTCACATTTTTTTTTAAAGCATTTATACCTGTTATAAAGGTATTTAAATATCTCGGCTGTCAATAATATATTGCCTCGGGCATAGAGGCAGAGCAGGCAATTGCTTTCACTTTCAATTCTGCTCTTCCTTGATGTCCCTGCCCTCCTCACATTCCTCCTTCCTCCTCACTACCTATGTTTGTGGGCCCCATTCTGGCACATAAACAAGATTTTGGTATGATACAAAGCTTTCCTTAATAACAATGTTCACAAAATGGCACCTACCTGCTTGCTGTGATTGTGAATTACCAGACTGAAGGAAACAAATTTATATAAGGGATTATTTACTAAAGTCTGAATGCAAAAATCACAAAAAAATGGTGATTTTTTTATATAAAATCAGACTTTTAAAAAATCACAAATTTTTCGGAATTTATTGAACCCTGAGGATGGAAAAGTCAGAATCTGAAAATCCGGCATCTCAGACCTGTCAAGGTTCCATATAAGTTAATGGGAGAAGTCCCAATCATTTTTTATGTGTGCTGGGTTTCCCGCAATACCCCGAAGTTTTTGGAGTATTTGGGTAAAAATTCTGAAAAAAATTTGAAATTCATGAAAATATGATGAATAAAATACGGAAAAATTGTGAGAATCGTATTTTTCCCCGCAGAGCAAATTTTCGGGATGTAATAATGTAATAATAAATAAGTAGCAGAAAATATTGAGATAAATTCGGACTTGTAAGTAAATTTTATTTTGCTTGACTAACACAATAGAAAATAATTTGGAATTATTTCTTAGGGTCACAGGTCTCCTTTAAAACTCATAAAAACAACTTTTTCAGAAATAGGTGTCTTCATGAGTTAGGCTGCTATTTCATAGAAAACCCAACATTTCTATTAGGAAAAAAAGCCTTGGGCACCCCAGACACAGGTGCACTCCCCGTGGTGCAGCAGCAGGATGGGAGCTCTTGAAGTTATGGCCTTGGTGATCCCAAGATACCCCAACAACAAGCACATGAATCAAAATCTTTGTACACTTAATTTTTTTCTTTCATTTCCATTACAAATTCTGAAATTTGGGATACAAGTATAAATCACTGTGTATGCTACAGAAGAGAGAAAAGGATACATATGATGCAAAGGGATTTGCACATAGGATACCTCACCAGTGCAACAATTTTCTGCATCCATTGTGCTCAGGCAGTAAGTATTTTTAGTGATTTGCAGGCCACAGCACATCTTTAGCAGTGAGATTTGAAAATAAAGAAGTCAGCCTAAACATCAGCACAGGAAAGGTACATAGTAAAGAATAAAAAGACATGCCACATGCAGGAAACAGCTTGCAATAAATGTGTTTATAGCCTCAATTTTATTAATAGTGGCAATCAGAACTTTTATGGAAAAGCTTTGTTCACATAAGCTCCCTCTTTGTTTGCTAGAATGGTGGGAACCCTGACAGGACACTCATAAATGGACAAATTTACAATCCGGACTGTGTAAAATGCCTATAGCACTTTTTTTCCATCCAAGCTGTCTTTGTGCTCATTGCACCACCTGTGATGCCAGGGGGCTCAGGGTCAGATTGAGCGATTCCTTTGGCTTTTTATAGCACAGTCCCAATCAATATGGGCTTATCTGGAGCTCAGGACTTTTCACGGCTTTCTAATCTGTAGCTTAAAGAGATTTTTATGCCTTTTTGGAGGTTTCAGTTTTAAGTTGCTCAGATAAAAATATTTTTTGTTGATGAAATCCTAAGATTTCAGGTTTCTGAAATACAGAAGAGAGCACAACATGTAACAAAATATACAGTTAACGCATTTAAAAAACAAATGCATCACAAGGCTTTTTAATGCATGGGCCTTTGCAATACAGACGTTATCAACTGAACTTTAGTGCTTCCCCAGTAGAAATGCCAGGAGTTTATAAGAAGTGATCTGAAATTGAGTGTGAATAATTTCCCCATTACTCCAAGAAATTTCCACGTTTCAAATAAAGGAAATTCCCATAAAAAAAGAAGGAATATGTGTGTTATTCATTGTGGAATACAGTTTTTTTTTCATATTTGCCCTGTTTAAAATACAACATACTTCAAGCAATGCCAATAGAATATTGTGCTTATAGGAAGGATCCCATGTTTTATTTGGTTTAGTTTCAGTGGAATTATTATATGCATCTGAGCAAAGAAAAGCAAGATGTTTAATTCAATATATTTAGGCAAATGTCCTTCTCATTCCTGATTCCCATCATGGACATCATTCACCTCCATGTGATAAAGCCTAAATGATGTAATAGGATTGCAATGACCGTGCGCATCACACGGTATTAATCACACACATTATATCCCCTTTTTGCCTTCAATACAGTCCCATTCCTGTCACTGTGTAACCTTCTGACCTATGTCCTAATGGCACTGGTCACTCAAGAGCAAAAGTTCAGCTGCAGGTTAAGTCTGTGTGTTTGCACTGAGGAGGGGCACTGTCTGTTCCGACTTCCTCTTGCTTGTTATACAATGCAGTCACTCTCTAAAATTCAGAGTTGACCCCTGCTGTGTAAACTCCCTCTGCAGCAAAGTATATAAGAAAGGCCTGTGCCCTTGCCTTCACTCAACACAATCTTTTGTTGTTTTAACATCTGGATAATGCTAAGTAAACTCGCCTGACCACGTAAATTCATACAATGCAATGTACCATTAAATTCCAGGGCATGCCTCTTCTTTCAATATTATTTTAGATCCAGTCCATGCAAATCATTTGTTTTATCAAATATTTGTTAAGCAAATCATTTCTGCTATCTTGTTTAAAACAAAAACCTGTAATCCTACCACCCTACTGCACCAGTGTTGCTTTGCAAAAGAAAACATTGTATATCTAAAGGTACCAGGATATTTATGTATTTATGCAAATAGGTGACGTGGGCATATTTAAATAGAACATTCTTTTATCTTCCGATTTCCTGTTGTTTCATATTATATTTTATATTCTTTTTACATGACTCCAGGGCATACATTACCCTATATATGAGACACGGAAATAAAACCTAAGGGCTCACAGAAAGGACACTAAAACTATAACATGTGGAACTGATGCAGGGTTTAAGGGCAACAAAAACAACATAATTAAGGATAAATGAAGGAAATCTGTTTTTAGCTCTGCAGCACCAAACAGAACAGAGTCATTTGTTAATTTTAGCCACTTGTAACTATGCAGGAGGGGTTATTATCTTATTTTCCATATTTATTTGTATATTCCTCCCATTAGTCCTAAAATAATGTTATACATGTCTCTGAAATATAGCTATACCATGCCATTTCTATAACATCACTTTGTTTATATAATGCATAATGACATAACTATATAATAAATAAGAAACCATCTTTAACTAAAATGTATGTGTATCTGATAGGGCATTCCCACCTGCAGCCCTACAGCTGATCTACAACTATCCACTTAAATGAAGAGCACAGTGTGTTTTATATGTAATAAATAAGAATAATATGAAATGAAATAGATGATTATAAATGTATGTTATTTGAAAGAGCTTCCCTTATGCAGTCTATTTTAAGGAAATTGTTAATCCTTAACTAGTGTATTTAAAGATTAAGATATCTGATTAATAGTAATAATGGGGTCATTTACCAATGTCCAAGAGTGCACAATTACATCCCTTAGTGCCCATTTTCCACTTGCAGCTGGGACATTGCTGTTCTTTATACATTATGCCAGATATATCTCTTGTGCAAGTAGGGCTGCCACCTTTTCTTGAAAAAAATACTGGCCTTAGTTTATATTTATCCGAATTTGTCTCAATATTTTCTGCTACAAATTCTGATTAAATCCGATCGGGTTTCTAGTGCTTATTTATTATTAAATTTTCCCGAAAATTTGCTTTGCGGGAAAAAATCTGATTTTCACGATTTGTTTCGGATTTTTCATCAGATTTTTGTCCAGAAACTCCAGCGCACATCAAAAAAATCATTGGGACTTCTCCCATTGACTTATATGCAACCTCGACAACCTGATTCGGACTTTTACATCTTCGGGGTTTAAAAAATTCTGAAAAATTTGTGATTTTTTAAAAGTCAGATTTTATTAAAAAAAAAATCAAGAATTTGTTGTGAATATTGCATTCGAAGTTTAGTATATAACCCCCTAACTATCTACCGCTATAGCAAAACAGATTAGATATTTTGCATTTTTGGAAGCTACAAAAAATGTTGCCACTTAAAAATCAGCAGCTTTAATTATTCATAGCCCCAGCTTCTATCCAAAGCCCCTATTGCAGCCCATTCATTTATTATATGGAATATACGGAATAGCTGCTATAACAATAAGACATCTTTGAGCTATTGGAAACCCTGAGAACCCCAATTTACCAAATGTCAATCACAGACTCATATTACAGGTATGTGACATTATACAGAATGTTTGGGACCTAGGGTTTTCCTAATAAGGGGTCTTTCTTCATATCTTAAGTCTATTAAAATCATTTAAACATTCATTAAACCCAATAGGTTTGTTTTGCCAGCAATAAGGTTTAACTATATCTTGTTGGGATCAAGTGCAAGGTACTGTTTTATTATTACAGAGAAAAAGTAAATCATTTTTAGAATTATTTCATTAGAAATGGAGTCTATGGGAGGCGGCCTTCCCATAATTCAGACCTTTCCATATTATACCTGTACTATAATAATGTTCTTTTTATTTTGTTCATCCTAACACTCACAAATTATAAAAAATGATCTCCTTTACAGAAAAAAATGTCAAGAATATTAGAAGTTTCCATGAATGTGTGTAGCCTAATTATTTACAGGGGGGGGGGGTACATATTATATATGTGTTAATATCGTACATTTAAATAGTTTTTGTATCCTATAAAATATTTTCTAATAGATTTTGTATATTTTCTATTTGAAATATTTAAAAAAAATGTATGTGGCTGCTACTTTTCCTAACCTTTCCTGAGATCCTCAAAAGAGGTCTTTAAGACTCGCTTCAACCCCATCTGCTTAGTCTTAGCATGCTATCTAAATCTAAGCTTTCATGAGATTTCCTAATGCCGAATGAAAAGTGCCTGGAAACACTCAATTTGTTCTTTGCTTCACATGACACTAGATTGCAACCAGTTACTCATTGTATGCTTATGTCACATGCCGAGTGACAATAGATTGAGCTGAACAATCCTTTTTCTCAAAGACGTTATTCAAAGGGATAAATCTAATTCTCACTGCTGGAAAAGATTGCCAAGTTTTGAAGCTACTCCAGCACGGAGGCGGATAAGGAATTTATCTATTACAGAGGAATAAAGACCTTCACAATGTCATTACAGGGGGAAATATTTATTACTGTCCAACATCTGTAGTGAAAAGCCTTTGTGAAGATTTTGCATACAGATATGAATAGCTTCCAGTCAAGAACAAAATCATGTTGCAGCATAAAATAAATCTATGTATGTATATATATATATATATATATATATATATATATATATATATATATATATATATATATATATATATATATATATATATATATATGGTAATGTCCTCCCATACTTTCCTTCTAAGACTATTTAAAGCTAAAAAGGACTCATGAGACCATATATAAGCACAACACTCTAGGCTGATTACATCTATTCAGGTCACCAAACTCCATAGTGAATTCTAATATCATTATTGAGTAGGAGAACACTTCATTTTATAATATCTTAAGTCTTCTGGTGTAGGGACTGAAGATGTGGCCAGGCTGCCTATCTGAAGGAAGGCCACACAATATTAGAGTGCTCAACCTAGAGCAAAATCCTTGAGGACCAGGTGCTCAGCAGTAATTAACCCCACCTGCCACAAGTCAAGAGAATCCGATACAAAGTCCAATGACTGCAGCACACTGTTAGTTGTAGTTCACTTTCAACATTGTGATTTTATTAGCTCATGTGCAGGTAGACAAAAAGGGGGGCAACGTTTCGGGCCTCACAAAGCATGAGTCAGAAGATCTTTATAATTTACAACAGGAGGTGATTATTTTTCATAATACACACATTTCAGTCAATATCCTGTAAATGATATGTAGTGATTAATGTAATGTAAAATCGTACAACTCCAGGGCTACTTCTAATGTCCTGCTTAGTGAAATCTGTGCTTTTGCTTGTGTCACAACTAACTGAAACTTGAGGGTGATTCTGCACATGAATAAAAATGTTTCTTTGAAGAAAAACTCCTGTTTATTACTGTGTGATTGCCATCCTCTTTGTTGCATGCATTCAGCCATCTTTTATCTGCTGTCTAATTAAAGCCTCACCCACATCTATTGTGCCCAATGGAACCTATGGAATTTCCCTCCATCTCATTAAGACTAAACTCATGTGCTCAAAGGCATATTTATCAAAATCCTAATTTGTGTTTTTTTTTTACTTTTTGAATTTGAAAAAAAACCTCTCAAACTCACCAAACTGGAATATGCACTTATTTCTTTAGAAACGTGCATCTCGAAAACGTGATTGATTAAAAAAAATTTTAAAAAACCTTGAATGCAGCAAAATTGCATTCTACTCCTCATTTTCAATGAGTTGAGCATTTAAAAAAAAAAAACCTAAAAACTTGAATTGAAAACAATCTCTTACATTTTGTCTTGGACTACTACCATTGACTTCTATATGGACTTGCCAGCATTTAGATGCAGAATTTTAACATTAAACTTTCCCTGTGCTTAATAAGTTTCTGAGTTTTGCAAAGTTAAATTTGAGTTTGCGAGATTTAGCCCCACAACAACTCAAATTGTGGTTAAAAACTCAAATTCAAATGTTGATAAAGCTGCCCCTTAGAGTGCTGACACACAATCTGATTAAGTCTTGGCAGTTTTGGTCATTGTGGATGGTTGAATGTATTACCCTTATTTGTCGCTGTTTGTGTTTGTTAGATATTTGTAAACTTTAGGGTCTCTGTCCTCCGCTGTCTCTTTACATGTAGCACATAGAGATAGATAGAGAGAGAGAGAGAGAGAGAGAGAGAGAGAGAGAGAGAGAGATATGATAGATGATAGATGATAGATAGATAGATAGATAGAAGAGAAAGAGAGAAATTGATAGAGAGAGAGAGTGAGAGAGTGAGAGAGAGAGTGAGAGAGTGAGAGAGAGAGAGAGAGAGAGAGAGAGAGAGAGATGATAGATAGATGATAGATAGATAGATAGATAGATAGATAGATAGATAGATAGATAGATAGATAGATAGATATTTGTAAACTTTAGGGTCTCTGTCCTCCACTGTCTCTTTACATGTTGCACATAGAGATAGATAGATAGATAGAGAGAGAGAGAAAGAGAGAGAGAGAGAAAGAGAGAGAGAGAGAGAGAGAGAGAGAGAGAGAGATGATAGATAGATAGATAGATAGATAGATAGATAGATGATAGAGAGATGATAGATAGATAGATAGATAGATAGATAGATATAGATGAGAGAGAGAGAGAGAGAGAGAGAGAGAGAGAGAGAGAGAGAGAGAGATGATAGATAGATAGATAGATAGATAGATAGATAGATAGATAGATAGATAGATAGATAGATAGATAGATAGATAGATAGATAGATATTTGTAAACTTTAGGGTCTCTGTCCTCCGCTGTCTCTTTACATGTTGCACATAGAGATAAATAGAGAGAGAGAGAGAGAGAGAGAGAGAGAGAGAGATGATAGATAGATAGATAGATAGATAGATAGATAGATGATAGATAGATAGATAGATAGATAGATAGATAGATGATAGATAGATAGATAGATAGATAGATAGATAGATATAGATGAGAGAGAGAGAGAGAGAGAGAGAGAGAGAGATGATAGATGATAGATAGATAGATAGATAGATAGATAGATAGATAGATAGATGATAGATGATAGATAGATAGATAGATAGATGGATAGATAGATAGATAGATAGATAGATAGATAGATAGATAGATAGATAGATATAGATGAGAGAGAGAGAGAGAGAGAGAGAGAGAGAGAGAGAGAGAGAGAGAGAGAGAGAGAGATGATAGATGATAGATGATAGATAGATAGATACTGTAGATAGATGATTGATAAATAGAGCAACATTACTCTCCAGAATATACACGGTGCCTACTTGCCTGGGAATATTCTACAGTGTTGGGACATGTGGGACAAAACAAAAGCCAGAGTCAAAGGGAAACGCCTCCGTCCACTCGGCAATAAACATTTAAAGTTCTAAACATGCAAATAAAACAGTGCACGCCACAGTCTATTCTGAAAGTTTTAGTTCTATACAGTATTCAAGAACAAAACTTCCCCTAACACCCTATCCCTTCTCATTGTTCGTTTTGCACTAAAATGAAATCATGTTCGTGAGATTGCTCATGCCAGCATTTCTGGTCCCGCTTAGTGATTTGTCACTTCTGCCAAACCCAGGAAGACCTATAAAAAAGGAAGTGGCTGAGAAGCTAATAAGTAAGCAAAAAAAGTTAAAATAAAAAACTAGCTATCTAGACTTACAATCAGCTGCAGCTTTGTGATATTTTTACACACATTCCTTAAGGGTGGTGTTTTTTTGGCAAGCAACATTTCACATCTGTGCCATTGCCTTGGCAATAACGATGTCTCAGAGGAAATTACTTGGTGATCTACTATATATATTCACTACATAAGCTCATTTAAGAAGCAAATCCATGGAATCATTTCCTAATCTCGCATTGCTGACTTGAATTTATGAGACCAGAGTTTCATTTCGATGCTGTGTGATGAATTAAACTTGCTATGTAAAGTATTTAATAAAAATTAGGACAGCCTCCGTGGGATTTACTCTTGGAAAGTCGACCTTAAAGTAAGCATTTTTATTAGCCTGGACGCAATGAGCAGTTAATTGTTTTGGAAAAGCTCAAGAACACAGCTGAATGCCCAATAGGAATAAAGAATACATAAATATATCATCACATAGCCCGATTTGCTTTACTGTTGTGTGAAAGCTAAATTGGAAGTGAAACTGCTGATGGCTAAATCCTACAGCATTAGCATGCTATCAGGAGATTATCATTGACATCATTTTCAAGCATCATGTAATAAGACATTAGATGAAGAACAACATCAGTGGATAAAGAGAGATTCTAAAGGGGATCATTTACATAATGCTAATGGTTTTGATGGAAATACCAGTCCAGATTTGCTCCAGACAGACAAAAGCAATATTTCAGTGTGCTCTGTGCACTTAACATTTGAGCTATTCTTAGCACTCCGCCTAGGTTCAGTTCTAGCCACTATCGCCAAGATTTCTTTATGTTCTACCTGAGCATTTGTGGGTTTACTCTTCTGGGTGCCCAGTGTGCTGAACATACTGTCCTTTTGCCTACTGTTTTAATTAAGAAATATTTATGGTTTCTGTAATTTCTGAAACTATACAAGATTTAAAACCCAGTTTTCTACTTCCTGTCACTTCTGTCCCCAAAGAACTTCAAAGGAGCTTCTAAACAAATTACCACTCCACTAAGAAGCCCCTAATGATGACTTACTGCTGCTTAGACAAAGGAGAAGTTTGTTTGTTTAAAGATAGATAAGCAGCTCTGAATAATATGCCCTCTTTAGGCTAGGGGCACACGGCGCGATTTCGCCGCGATTCTGCGCTGGGCGAGTTGTCGCTGCGGTTTTTAAGCCGAAATAGCTTTGCTAACTTTGGCGCTGGCGTCAATGCAAATCGCGGCGAAATCGCTGCGCTAATTCACACGCGGCGATTCTTTTTCTACTGTCGCCTGGAAACGCCCAGCGAGGCAACTTCGGACGACAATAGAAAACGAATCGCCGCGTGTGAATTAGCGCAGCGATTTCGCCGCGATTTGCATTGACGCCAGCGCCAAAGTTAGCAAAGCTATTTCGGCTTAAAAAACGCAGCGACAACTCGCTTAGCGCAGAATAGCGGCGAAATCGCGCCGTGTGCCCCTACCCTTATAAAGGAAGGGGAGGTAAGTTCAGGAACATAGACCTACTTCTGCTTTATAATCACAAAAATAGGAATATATGGATGTTTTTAAAATTAAAACCACAGACAAAATGTAAATTCAACAAAAGTCCTATTTAATATGCTAAGTTTTAGTAATGGTGTTTTTAGGTGCATACTGTCCCTTTAATTGGCTCCTAATACATTTATGAATGTGTGACCTTAGATTGTAAACTACCCTGGGGCAGGAACTGACATAAATGATGTATAATCTCTGTAAAGCCCTGTGGAATACGATGGTGCTATATAAATAAACAACAATAATGTGTTGAACTAGCAATGCAGGGGAACTTTGTAATATGACTGTTCAAATAGTAGAGGGCCCTGCACTTTAATGTAGCAATGGCCCCTTGTAGGTATGTCTCTGTGCACTGAAGATGTGAGTCCAGAATTTAGCTCAGCTTGTTCACTGGTAACACAGCAACACCTTTGGTAATGTCCATTCAGTAGTGAACAAGCTATACAATGAAAGCCATCACATTAAAAAAAAAAACCCTGTTAAACTGCTTCTCTGTTTTCTAAAAGGAGCTGTTAGGATATTACTTAAGAGGGTACAATTTAGCCTAAAAAGTATTCTACCATTATCAAGTAACTTCTCATAATTTTTGGGTCAGTTTGGGTCAGAAATGTGTTATTAAATACCACGTAAAAATAGGAGCATCTCAATGTAATGTTTAATATAACTAGTTATAAAAGTTTGTTTGGTATTAATTCCCTTATTTTTATGTTTCAGTAGGTTCCATAGATTATTTCAGCTCGGAGGGCTGCTTGACACTTTGTTCAACATAGGAAAATGATAGCCTGCAGAGCTGAGTAAATCAACTGTTTAATTCAATTTACAGGCCAATTACTACCCATTTGAATCACCAAATTTGAAAATGATCCAAAAGAACATCAGGAGATGATCAAAGATCATTCCGAAGTGAATATTTAGAGATTATTCATTGCTAATGCAGCCTGCAGTTAATCTCTCCACTGGCAGTCTCATGGGCATCATAAGAGGGAGGTGGAAACAGGGTGCAAACGCTGATGCAGTTTAATGTTCTATACCAGGATCCTGTGAAGGAGGTATTGCACCTTTTACTACAGAAAGGGTAGGAAAAGGAACAGGTTCTGAGCTTTCTATTTGTGTAGACTTTAAAGTAAATGTTGACAGAGATGTGGTATGTTAGGGCATGGAAACTAAAGGTAAGAAACTTATTTTGAAGTAGAGTATGCTAACACTTATTTTTATATTAATTCAAACTGTGATGCTGCCTAAACCATTGGATTGTAAGGCCCATCATGAAGGTCAGCTACAACAAAATCTTTAGTAAAACAAAGTGTTTTGCTCTTGAAATCCCAGTTAGAATACCAGTTCAATTTTTACTTGGGTTGAACACATATTTTATCTTCTAGATATTATTACAAGTATATAAAGATGGCAACAAGGTTTTTCTATGTCTGTATTGTTATGATGCAAGGGAGTACCAAAATAGTCTACAGATGGGAGCTTGAACCTCAGCAGTTCAAAGACCTTTATATAGTCTTGCTGGAACCCTAGACCCCATATAACACTGTAGTAACCTGTGGCTACAAAATAGATATTTGCTTTCATTATTCTAAATTACCTAGACTATTTAAGCAAAGTTTTTGGTTGCTTTTGATCACTACATTGGTGCATAGCGTACGAAGTGGATCCAGTTTATTCCTGCAAATGGCTCACAGACATATGACTTTATGTATCGGACATAGTAGTAGTAGTTACAAAGACCTTGACAGGAGTGCAAGAGCACAAAGTAGCACAAAAACACACCCATTAGTTCTCATTCAGGGAGTCAAGGTATAAAATCAGATGTGAGGTGCAAAGCAGTGCATCAGCAGGTGTAAGACAGCCCTGTCCTTACTGCCGACATAAGGCCCCAATATGTCCCACGCTCATCAGCATTCCCTAACTTGCATGTCTGAATGATGCCCATGTAGAAGCTAAGATGCCTACATACCTTCATGTAGGCACCCTGCAATCACCAATTTAACTTGTGTGATGAACTAAACTATCCCATTTTGCTTTGCCGGAAAATTTGCGAAACTGTGAAAAAAATTGTGCAACGCATTGGAGTCAATGGGCATTCAAAAACATTTTATGAGCGACAACTTTCTAGCTCAATGAATTGAAGTCAATGAGATTTTTTTCTCGTGGCAACTTTTTTTTGTCTCTGAAACTTTTTTGTCCAAATGGGTGTTTTTTCTTATGGCAACTTTTTTTGTCTCTGCATCATTTTTTGTCTCAATGACTTTTTTGTCGCTGCAAATCCATGGCTGGTGAAAAAAATTCGCTCGTCACTAGTGAAAAGGTGTAAAGTACAATAGCATGGCCCGTTATTTGCACTTTGCTCCCTGCCTTTCATGTCTTAAATTCTCACTATTATGTTTACTGAATAGTAAAGGTAAGTATGGTTTCATATGGTGACTATGTTACTGCAGACAGCTGTGTGGCAAGGGATGTTTTTACCTATGTTGTACTATTCGCCCCCAGCAAATTCCCTGCAGATGTCCATTGGCAGTGTTTATAGTTTCTGCATGTATGTACATTTATTATAACTGGCAGGTAGAAATATTAAATACAGTTTCTGCAATGAAAACTCTCTCAGGGACCACAATCATTCTCCAAACTAGAATCTAATGTACTAATTCATCACTGTTGTCCTTAAATAAGATTTTGTTTAAAATGAAAAAGCAAAAATATAAATAATTTAGCATTTTTCAAGGAGCACACTATATTTAATATACACAAAAACTCCTAGAATAAAGCCCAGTAACCCAGTGCAACAAGGCAACAATTTCTAATAAAATTATTAAATTACTTGATTAAGATTATTAGAATCAGCGAAATCCTTAAAAGGCCCTAAAAAAGCAAACAGATAGGGTAGTGAGAGTCACCCATCAACCTGCACCTGTTGGTACTTCCTAACTTGTGAATCTGAATATCTGCAAGTTACGGAGCAGGGGAAGAATGCCTACATGCCTCCCCCTCCCACCCCTCAAAAATACACCACTGTCAAAAGCAGAAAATCTAAATGTGCCTAAGGCAGGACCCTATTCTTCACCCTGCCCCCCTCCACTCATCACTCCTCCCCCACCCTCAACACAATAAATTTACCTGAGCTACAGAAAAGTGGAGGGGCATCAGGGCAAGGAGCAGGAGGGAGCAATGACAAGCAACAGAATGGCCAGAATTTAGTGTAGGCTGGCAAGCAGAAGAGGTGCACCTAGTGACCCCCTTCCAACAATTGCACCCTCGGCACGTGCCTCTTCTGCCTACCGCTAGTTCCAACCCTGTTAAAGCATGATGAATTGCAATTGTTTCTTTTATATCCACCCTGCTCCACCTTAAGTAAATTACCTTTCTTGACTTCACCATCCCATATCAATAGACATGCTGCTATATTTCCATAGATCAATTCTTTTTTTTCTACAGCTTTCATCCACTTCTAAAGAACCTTACTCTGGAGGTAGTGACTAAAATATCATGAGGAAGTAATTCCAATTCTTGCACATCCAACAGTGTGACTATACGAAACAGTAGTGGAAAACCAATACTCTATAAACCATTACATTAAAACCAAATATCACTTGTTAAATAAAAACCACCAAGTTGCAGTGGAGTGGATATTACACATTACGTATTGACACTTATTTTGCATTTTATTTGTACTTAGGTGTAAGTGTTTTAATACAGTATACTGTATTTTATATTAAATATATAATATATGGTAGGGTCCAGTGATATTTTAATGCATCCCTTTGGTAGCATAAATTAATTTGAATTTACAAAACTATGTATGTTTTTGCTTATGATTTTCCCCATAGCCTTTGGCAGTGCTTTCTTTGTACATAATTTACCATTATATTCCAGCTATAAAGCTTCGGACTGTCGTGTCTGAGGCCCAACCGGGCTGCAACCTGAAGGGCCCCACTTCTTATCGGCCACAAACGAGAAACAGTAAATTGGTGGGGGAGCTACTGCAGGGTCTGGGTCAGCAATAGGGTTGCCAGCTTTGCTGATGGCTAAACCCAAACACTGGAGGTGGGGCAGATAGCATTGGGAATGGGGCAGTGATGTAGGGACAGGCATGATGACATCAGAGATGGGTACAATGATGTCGGTGGAGTTACATACCTCCCAACATTTGGAAAATAGAAAGAGGGACAAAAACATTTGCCGCACTTAGCATGGCAATATTTTTTTTTGGACCATGCCCATTTTATGACCACAAGTCTTAAATACCACATATTTTTTACAAAATTTGGCAGGTTATTCAAAGTTTGAACACATTTTTGTGTTCTGTTTTTATGTGTTATTACAGTTTTGCTAATGAAGGCGAATTGCCCTTTAAGCTGCAAATTTCCCCAAGAGACCTGCTTATCTTAAATAGTTACCATTGTTTCTTTGCTTATCTTAAATTGTTATAAATGTATCTAAGTGCACCTGCCACGTATTCTGGGCTTTCTGCCACAAGCCAATTAAGTTTTAGAAACTTTGTATCTTTTTCTGACTGTGCAGAAGATCTAAGAGAAAGTTGGGACATTTCAGTAACAAACCCGGGTCTGCGGGTTGAGCTGTAAAAATCGGAACAGTCCCATGAAAAACTCTTGTTTATTTGTAAAATGGAACTGTATTGTGTTTTGGGTACTTTATATATAAACTACAGATGATAAGAAAAATAAATGTAATATTTATTTTTTATTTTCTTTCCAAAAACTGTAAGTGTAAATTCATGCTTGTAGATGATAGCCAGTGTTAATCATATTCACTTGCAAATTTGCTGCAGCTCTATGGCAAAGTAGCAAATAATGTAACAACAGTCTCAGCAAACTATCACAATGGTCTTATGGTTAGGCTTTTGCAGCTGCTGTTTTGACAGTTGTGTTGTGTACAGGAAGTTCCTGTTGCCATAGCTGTTAGA